>NC_068395.1:11347120-11569620 GCF_023724105.1 Carassius gibelio | reverse complement strand
AGAAGTATCTGTTTAGTAAATGCATATTTTTAGAATAAAATAGATTTTCATCTATTCTGTATGAAATATAGAAAAAATATAGTAAAAAAAAAAAAATTTTTTAACAGACTCATTTTAAATGTTGCATAAGCCTAACAATTAGCAGCAAAGTTAAAAATAATACAACCAATTCTTGTATGTAAGAGGTTGTCGACTAAAGGGCACTAAAACCTATGTATAAAAATGTAATTTGCTTCTCAAGTCAATTTAATATCATTTACCATACAAAAATGTCAGTATTTTAATAATGTTTTCAGGCTGAACTCTTTGTGAAAACTGTAGTGCAAGTCTGATCTCGCCATCTCCACACAGTCTTTCCTTTTGTATCTCATCACATAATGTTTGTGGCTGAGCAACAATTCGCCTCAGATGCTCATCAACCAATAATACAAAAATAATCCAGATTATAGCCGGGATAATTATGTTGTCTGAAGCCATTAATGGAGGCAGGTAAGTGGGGGGGGGGGTAGTTTTGGAGAGGAAACTTCAGTGTTATGTTACACTGGGCTTGTAAATTATGGGCATCCTGCCAAAAGCTCATTTCAACTCTTTCTAATTGGCCTCATTGTAGATGAAAAATTAAATGGCCGGCGTGGCTATTAACGCTGACAGTTATGGATGGTTCGCTGTTGTACTTAATACGGCCGCTTGCTTGTCCCTTTTATTTCCACCACAGTGTTCTGTCCAGCCGTGATGTATGTGCTGGAGAGAGGAAACCGTAGACACACAATGGGGTTTCAGCCCACTGGCTGAGGGCCAGACTGGGAGGCCTGTCAGGCCGCTAGAGTAATTGTCTGGATTGGTAGGAGTTGCTATGTAGTTTCACTTCAGACTGGTTTTGTGTCGAGCTTGTGGACCACTTTTATCGCGTGGAAAAATGGGATTGGGAAATGACACCAGTCACGTCACTGGCTCGATATGTCAGTGCGTTAAAAACTAGCTAACCTGGAATCAGTCAAATTTTATGATGGTAGTTCATTGTGAAAATTGGTTTGAGAAGCTGCCAGAGATTCTGAATCGGGATTTTGAGTCACTGTTGCCCAGATATCTCAGTTGGCTCTTCTAAATGTTGAAAGTGAATGATCATCTTTTGTTCAATTACTGCCTCAATGATCTATAGAAAATGCAAACATCTCTTACTAACCACATATTGCATCAGGGCAGCTTTAACTGTGCCTTAGTATGCGGCAAGTTGTGAAAAAGATTTAATCTATACATTTAATTTATGCTGAAATTAATGTCAATTACTTATAATTGAAACAGACCTGACGCGGTGATATGCAACACAGATATTGCAAAGTTAAACTGGATTGTTAGCAGTTTTTAAAAAAGTTTTTTGTACTAACCGAATACAAAAAATAAATAAATAATGCAACTATTTAGTAAATGCTTATAAAGTAATATATAATGCAAACAAGTGATCTAATTAAGTAACGTTAGAATTTTTTTTTTTTGCATCATTTATGTTTGTTTTTAATCCTAATTATTTGTATATTTTACAAATCTACGACTTTAGAATTTTGTAATTATTTATGAAACTTACTAGCAATTTCTTAATGAAATATTTCATGAATTTTTTTTCTTCAGTGTAATTATATATATATATATATATATATATATATATATATATATATATATATATATATATATATATATATATATATATATATATATATATATATATATATATATACATACTTTTTTTTTTTTTTTTTTTTTTTTACAAATGTGCAACTTTACCAGAACCAGTATCTGCTACTGTTTAAAAAAAAAAATATATATATATTTTTTTTTTCCCGTTATCTAAAATAATAAAAAAGCCCAGAAAGAAGAGTAGGTCCTTTCATTTAGTATTATATATATATATATATATATATATATATATATATATATATATATATATATATATATATATATATATATATATATATATATAACCGTTCTCATGAATCTGAAACAGTCTCCATCTGAACTGGTCTCAATACCGACCGAACCGAACTCATCAGATTCAAGTGGTTGAGTCACAGAGGTTCTTGAAGCTCTCGAAAGACAACTAAATCACAGAATCACATGGATGCTGGTTTGACATTGGCGTCCTTTATCTTCTTATTTGTAATGTCGAAAAAGAGAGAATCGCTGTTCCAAAGTTCTAGAGGGAATTTCGCTTTCAGTCGTTACCATGGGAACAGAAAGGATGAAGATGTATCTGTGTACAGTAGTTGCCAAGCCTTGCTGACTTAGTGTGTATTCCTGCCTGAACATGCCTGCATGCTTTTTTGCATGTTATTGTGTTTTTCTCTCTGTTTGCATAGGCGATGGAGATTCATGGTGTTAGTTTATGGATTTGCTTCTCAAAATAATGTAAAAGCCTCTTGGATGAAGGTCCACAAAAAAAAAATGAAGGAAAAAAAGAGATAATACAGCAGGAACACATTCAGAACAGTTCACCGGAGAAATGCCTCATTAAAGAAGGTCACTTCATCATTTGAGTTTGCCACAGACCTTATGTTAACCCTCTCTTTCTCCGTTTAAGTGGTTTAACTGTTGGTTATTTCACACCCTATTAGCCTGACTTTAGAAATAGTGTTAAGTCAGTTCTGCGGTCACTGCAGGGGTGACAGTTTGGCAGAGGAAGAGTCGATGAATGTGACAATGATACGAGAGGTTCATCTGGAGTCTTTTTGCGAACAGTCACCACTGCTTATTCTGTGGAAGGACGGAAGGCTAATTGGATTAGGAAGGAGGCGTGTTATAGGGTCCTTGATATGAAAGCTTCTCTGCACAGCTGAGGCCGATGCGTCTTTGCCCCAATCAAAACTGATAGCGCCGCGACTCCTTTTCATTCTGCTCCCAGCATGCCATTCTAATTATTTGTCTATTTTATTCCTTTCGACAATTCCAGTGATTTTTTGTTTTGTTTTTACCGAAGAGAGAAAAAAATAAATACAATTAATGTCTTTTTTTTTCTGGAGTGCTGTTTGGTTTTTAGTGCTCCATGCATTGAACCGATTGAACTGTGGTTCTCATGTGGGATATTTAGGTTCAATTCTGGTCTGCAATAGACTTTTTTTCTTCTTTACTTTTAATCTTCATGTACCATTGGTTCTTTTCTTCCGGAGCTCTACAGCGCTGCATAAAAGCTGTTTGTGTTTGGACGCTCCACACATTGAGCTGTGGTGCTCAAGTGGAAAATTAAGGTTTGAATCTGGCATGCGACATTTCATAATACAGTTTTTTTTTCATTTCTCGTGATTCAGTCATCTTATGTTTCAGTCATTTTTTGGTTCTGTTTTTTATCTGTAAAATAGTGGTGAGCAGAGACCGTTTTGAATTAGAATTAGCTATTATTTTTTTGTAATCTAGCAATATTTCATTTTGTTTCTGCTTTATTTCGTTTACTGATTTTTTTTTTTTTTTACATTTTAAATAACAATAAAAACATTGAAAAAAAAACATATTTTTACATTTTGTCAACATAAAAACCTATTAAACACAATTTGTGCCGTCGTTTTTGCCCTTTTTTACCTTTTTGCATCAGGTCATTGGCATGGGGCAAGTTGTCCTAAAGGAACCTCCCATTAAACGGCCTGTAAATTCAATTTACACAGTAAAAAAAATACTCAAAACAAGTCCTAAAATACGCATGCATATGTCACCAGTCTGGTTAACAACTCTGACAAGCATCAAAACGTGCTTGTTTTCCAGAGTGAACGCAATGCTCCTGATGAACCCCCTTCTGCCCACGCAGACGCACAGTCTGAGCATGTTGGGGCATGCTAACTCAACACGACAGTATGCTTCATGTGTGCTGTGGCAGAAGAATGCAGTTATTAAGCAGAGCACCTGCAGGCAGAAGAACTCTCCTACCACGAACCAGAAGACAAAGTAGCCAGAAAAGCCCTGAGTGGGCTGAGCAGCGAGCTCTAATGTGCTGCTTTTATTCATCACGGCCCGCGTCCACTCCTGCACCGCCGCGAGGGACAGTGAACGATTTGGACTATTCAGCCTCATTACAGAGTCATATTAATATTTAACAGGCTGAAATTGAGAAATAACGAGGTAATTGATGGCATCAAAAAACCGAAGTGCTTGAACTCTATTGTATTATTTAAATATTTGTGATAATGTCGCAATTACGGCTGAAAATGCAATACGGTAAAATATTTAAGTCCAATAAGTCGAAATAGAAAAGCAAGGTTACAGTGTTGCAACAGAGCTTTAAATCACATCCCTCGAAATTTAATTACAGATATAAAGGGGAAAAAAAATCAGATTTGTTGGCTCTACTGTGGAAGATTTTCTCCCGCAGAGCATAAAACTCTGACTCAGATGTGTGAAATATGAATTTGCATTGAGATTTCGTAACAGGCACACGTGAAGATTATGCGGAGGGTGCTTCGCGTTACGCCTCTTTCTTAAAAGCTCCGTTGATCCAAGACCTGCCGCTGTTGATTTACTCGTACCTTAGACATCATGAGGGAGATGATGTATGCAGGTCTGAGATCAGGGATAGTTAGTAATTGTATAACTCAGAGGGTGCTGAAAGTTCATGCATCTTCTATCTGCTTCTTCAAAAGATGAAGTGCTGTCCATTTTACCAGCACTGAGCTGTTCAGCGTGCCTCTTTTCATTGTTTTCATTGGTCTTGTTTTTTTCCCCCTTTATGTTGTATTTGAGGTCATAAGTCAAAAAAGTCCCTAGTGTTAATTTGATAAGCAACCTTGAGCTTGTGGAAAGGTGCTATACAAAAAAAAGCATAAAACCTCTTCCTCTTCCGTTTCTTGTTTTTCTTTCTTTAAATTGTTTGTAAAAGAAGTTGAGATTCTTAAAGTGGAAATCAGACCTTGGATGATGTATATCAGATAGTGTTGTCATTGTCTGTTGCCATAGTACCATAAATTAATTTCACAGACAACAATATTGACCAAAACTCTTAAGTGCTACGCATATGCTTATCTCCGTTATGAGATAAAAAAAAAAGAAAGAAAGACCAAGAACAGCACTAACAAGCAGTTTGTTAGTCATTGGACACAGAATATGGAGAAATGGCCTTATAGGAACATCCGTTTATTTACCGGATCATTACCTTGCAATTGATGATAACAAACACACACACAAAGAATTGACACAAACATACGCGCACGTGCATTAAGGGAAAAAACTTTTATTTTGAGGCACCATAAAAAGCCAGTGCACAGACAAATTGCAAACAGCTGCCGGCACACCTGTAGCATTTCTCATTTTTCAGCACAGATTTGCTGGCTGGTTGACTTAGAGGGCGTAATCGGAAAGCAGCACAAATAACACTGAAATGAAGTCTCGTGCACTGGAATCAGCCTTACAATAACAGTCATAATACAAATGGTGAAATATGCTGTGTCAATAAAGGGGCATATATAGAGATATACTGAATATGAAATGTGAATACCGACATGTTAATTATATTTAAAAAAAAAGAACAAAACATGAAATCTTTAAAATTATTTTATTATTATTCTATTTTTTATTTTATAGTTTGAAGCAAAAAAAAAAGATTGATTCAGTAATTCATGCATCAAAGGGTTAAGTAAACAACTGTACAGAAGAGTTCTGGTTAATAAATAAAGGATTTCAGATCGTTTTTAGATGAGATTGCAAGGGATCCATCTTTAACCAGCACAGGGTGCCTGACTATGTTGATCTGTGCTGGTGAAATGACAGCGATGAGTGTCAAACCACCACGAGCGCGAGAACGAAACCGAGAGGAACACTGATGGACTGAATCCAGCCAGTGAATTTGCCAGTCCCCAGCCTAAATAGATGGCCAATTTGTAAAATCGTCCGCCTGAACATAAGCATCTTGGGCCACTTTAATTGGTCAATTTCCCGCTTGTATTGAGTGCCCGGATTGATTTATTGCCTTTTTTAAGAGGCCGTGGGGACCTGGTGAGAACAGCTGTGCCAGACGGCAGACGCAGTTGCAGCGTTGTTGGGAAAACAAGGAGGCGAGCGCCGAACATCCAGCAGCAGCAGACGGAGAGGAGCAGATATTTGGGGGCGGGTGGTGGGTGCTGTAGTTCAGAGGGGAGGGGGGTAATGGAGATAAGCTGTGAAGTAATAGCCTGCTGCATATGAATTCTGCACAAACGATCATTTGAACAGTAAAAATGCAACACAAAAAATCAGCTAATTGGTTAAGGCTTAGTTTCCCTTACAGAAAACTGTTATAGATATATACATTTTTCAACTGTATTTTGTATTTTTTTAGTTTGTTGTTGTTGTTTTTTTGTTACCAGCTATGTACATTAGGGTTTTAATTGACATCTTAAGTTATTAAATTAATGTTTATTGCATTATGTTATCGTTGTGTCTTGCTATGATGGTGTTTTGTATTTGTGTGTATAACACCATGCACCTTATACAGTACATTGCTGTTTGAAAACTTTTGGAAGTTCAGTCCAGTAAAAGTAACATTTTACTTATTTTATCATACCTCATCTTATGTCGTTCCAAATCTACATCATTTTATTAATGAATAATGACTACCATTCCTCTATTTCTTCCATTGTATGTCTTAAGAATACCTGGACAATAATGCAGAGGCATGTAGACTTCCTTTATGACACCTTTATTTATTTTTTCTTTTTTTTTTTCTTTTTGGCATAGAAAAGAGCAACCAGCACATTATTCAAAATTTCTCAGTTTGTTTTCAATGTTAAAGTTTTCATTTTTAGGTGAACTTTAGCCCTTTAAAATATATGTTTATATAATTTATTTTTGTGTACAGTATACACTGCAGAAATGACAAGAATAGCATAGTGCACTTTTCTTAACATAGTCAAGTGATCGATGAGTATAGGGAGTTTAAAGCGGAAGATGAGTGAAGAATTAAAGACCAAGAGAGCCAATGGAAACAACAACAGACAAGATGAGAGGAAGTAGAGACAGTTGGCAGGAGTCATGTCTGCTGTCTGGGAGAGGCAACGAAGGGATGGATTTCAGCAAACAGACCCATGTGAGCGTAAACCCAGCCTTGAAGAGCCAAATAAAATAAAAAGAAAAAGAGTGAGAGAGCTTGACTTGATTAGTATATTGTGATGATTGCAAAAGGATTTTTGTGAAGAAGGGTTCTGCGGTGTGTTTGTGAACTGGGAAGTTGGAGGTTACGGAGTGGCACGTCTGTCAGACTCTGATAGGTCTCCATCAAATCTGATATGATCTCCTCTCAAAAGCCCTCATGAATAATCAGAGAGCATAGTGAAGAAGTGTAACGCATTATTGAGATTTCTGATCACCGTGGTCGTTTCCTTTGTGGCACCCATTGTGTAAGATCACCTTAGGAAAAAAACTCTAGTTTCACTAGAATCGAGAAAAGGTATCAAAAATTCACGTTAGAGATCTCAGAATAAGTATGAATTTGTGCTAACCATACACCCTTTTTTCCTCGTTCCTAAATTTGCTGAGCTTTGTACTAAGGTAGAATTTGAAGGCATCATAGATGCACTTCAGATGCAAAAGGTATTAAAAATTTAGAATTCTAAATTATGCTGCATTCTAAGGAGTTCACAGATGTGTTTTTAGATAGTTTAGCTTTAATTTAAATTGACATGGCACCTTAAATATGCAGCACTCACTTGTGAGACCCTTGAAAAAATAGTAAGTCAGTGGTTAAATTCTATCTCTAGCCTAATTCTAAGGCAGTACTGTGTGCATTCTTATTTCAATTCATTCTAAACTGCACAGCATTATGTAGTTTTGCATTTTATGCTCATTCGAGTCTCATGATTTTAGCTTAGCAACATGCTAGCCTCAAACTATTTTGAAATCATTTAGTGAGTCAGGTCTCACGCAGGGAACAATTTGTGTGATGCATGAAATTGTTCAGTTCCATCCCAGTTAGGAAGCAGCGTTAGAAAATGTTGCCACTCCCTAGGTTATGGAACAGAGCTTTTATTTTATTTTTGTTCTTCAGCCTTGGCTAATAATTATTATATTTTTAAACAATGGTTTAATAGTAAACATGGCCATGATGGGTTAATGGACTGCACCTTATTAAACACATCATGAACCTTAAATACCTCCATATACTTCCAGGCAGGCCTAACATTGCTTTTCCCCTTTCCTCTGCTCTCATGTGGCTTACATTTCATTAGATGTCACGTCTCTTGAAAAAGGGTTTTCCTGACTAAATTTTTTTTTTTTTGGAAAAGGAAGACCATGTAAATTTATGCGGCTCTTCCGCAATTATTCATGCAGAAAGTGTAGTGGGGTGTAGCTCACAGACATTGCAGGAATACTTCGGATTATCCGTTGCATGCAGCAGCAGACATGCCCTGGCCGCCGCGTTAACGCATTTCGGCGGAGACGCCTCCCAGGGAGAAGAGATAGCGGAGCACATCCTGTCTGAAGTGAAATTCTTGGAAAACTCCTGCATTTTACGGTGCAGATTATGAGGTACTAAGTTACTGCAGGCGTTTTAATGCAGTTCTCTCATGAGTTCCTGGCTCTACTCTCCAAGCAGAGCTGATGTGTTTCTGCTGAATAAGTGAGTGAGGAATTTCTGGACATTTTGGCCCACTCCAAGCCTTCTCTAAGATGAAAGGGACTTGAAGATCCCTCTCTTGTAGCACTCTCTCTTTGGCTACTCGTGTAAAGCAAAATCAACTGCGTTATGTAATGCCCAATAAAACTCCACACCCTACCATAAGACTTTAATTAAAGGGTTAGTGTTAAGGACACAAACATCATACAGTTCACTCCTCAAAGATTTGCAGTCCTTCCCAAACTAGAGGCACTGAGTGGATAAATGTTTGCAGATATCTTGCAATGTGTGTCCTCCAAGTTGCTAATGGAGCAAATTTGCTTGCTGCAGGGCATTGTACACCCTTCCCATTCCTCCACACCCGCAGTGGAAACTGACACAGCCAGTAGGAAGAGGGTTAATGAAGTTATGATGTAACATTTTCTTTTATCCAACTGAACGGAGGCCAACCTCCCTGAAAGTGCCTAGTGTTTTCGGTCTCATCGTTTCTGGGAATGACAAAAAGCCCACATTGTCCCTCACGGTTTAAACTATGTTCCACTGGATTAACAAGATTATAGGATCTTTTCTCTGTACTTTGTGTTTGAATGTATGTATTTGTGTGTTCTCCTGATCCCGCTGATATATTTCCTCACTGCTGGATAACAAACTACTGAGACCCACTTCAAAGATCAGGCCACGCGCCACGGGCGGACATATGGTGCCTAATGGAGGCATTCGAATGGCTGTAATGTCCATCATGCTCCGATGAATCAAGACAATCAAAACTTGTTTGCATGCACTTTTCATGCGTATACAAATGTGAAGCTCTTGTGTACTTGCAGAGGAAGTGATTTGTGTGTGGATCACTATTCTGTTTTCAGTGCTTAGCTTATCTCCGACCGAGAAGGGGGCAGCTTAGCCATGGACTGAAATCTGTCTTTTTCAGAGAGTCTTGCTGTCACAGTTGAGCATTGCCCCCCTTTGCGACCCAGCCAACAACCAATCATTCTTTAGTTTAAGCACTTTGCCTCTTGTCCTTTCAGTTCCTCCAGTGGTCCTGACAGCCTCAAAGAAATTAAACAAAAAAGTGGTTAATTACTGCATCATGAGTTGGAAAAGAATAAATTAGGTATGTAAGTAAAGCTATTAAAAAGCAAAAGTCATTAAGCTGTGGAACTCTTTTATTTCTGAAGCACCCCGTGTGAGCTGGCGGCTAATCCAGAGACTACGGCACGAAATAGGTGAAACCCATGTTGTCAGCGAAGCATGTAATGTCCTTCTATTTTTCATGCTCAGATTGAGATTTGGTCTGCTGAAGGGAAAGTAAGAGTGAACAAATAATAATAAAAAATGTCTGAGTACTCCTACAAAGCCAGACTTTAAACTCTAGCTTGATGTCTGCTCCACAATGCAGCTTATTGTAACCAAGAACTGCTTGCTTAGATGGAAAGATACCACCTGACTAACAATCAAAGTAGTCTGATGCCACTATATGTATACCAGCATACACTACATGAATTTCAAAGTCATCGGGTCACTGGTCTTTTTGCACTACATGACCGTTTAGGTTATCATGAAGTCAGTGTGGTTTGCACATTACACAATGAAACGGTGACTAGAAACAATAAATTTTTCCCTTGGAGCAATTACCGACAACTTAAAAACATATGTGCAAGAAGTGATACAGGGAATGATGTCAGACTGCAACTTCTCCCTTGAAATTTCCCTTGCTCTGTATTGAGTTATGTCATTGGCTGTAGAACATCTTTGATGTCATTTCCACTGAAAATACATTTCACACTGCAAGACTCTGAGACACATCCCGATATTTACCCTGCTAAGTATTTCTCAGGTATCTGCGACATATCAGTAGCTCAGATTTTTGTTTTGGCTTTTGTCTGCAGTCTCCAGAAAATTTATAAAAGTGAAAATTGGGCTCGAAATTGTCTACTGTATACCTGGCATAACCTAGCAAACTTCTTCCTCAGAAGTAGTGTTCGACCGATGTTGGTTTGTTGACTGCTGATGCCGATATCTTGGAAAGCAGAGTTGCCGATGGCCAACATAAAGCCAATATAATTGTATTTAATTAATATTAAAGAAATTTGAAATAATTTAAGTGTGAGCACTGTTCTCAGTGCCATCAATGCCAAATATCGGCCGATATATCGGTCGACCACTACACAGAAGTGCTCATTCTGCCAACCTAGTGCAGTAGTACGTACAAGTTCTCGCTGCGTTGATGCAGAGGAGTGATATATGTTTTAGTCTGGATTGTGTCATTTCCTGATCCCATTCTCCTCTCTGTAAATTATTTTCATTCCCCAGTGTGCTATTTGATTAAAAGGCAAATGCCTTAAAGGAATTATGTGCTGTATAATACCATGTTGAAAGAACATACTAGGGCACAAATGTTCCACACTTGATGCCGATGCAGACACAGACATTTGTCTCTCTCTCTCTCTCTCTCTCATAGGCTGGTGTTTTTCTGTTCGACAGGTGCAGTTTAAATGATACAGCATCTTGTAAACTTGCCCGGCTTGCTGTCCCAGCAGTGTACGCTGACCCTGTCTGACCTGGCTGCCTCTGCTCATTTTCTGCCAATAGATCATCACTTTCCCTTCTCTCTCAACACTTCTGTTTGCTTTTCAAATGGCCATTCAATGAACTCTTATTTAATCTCATTGACCTCTAGATAATTCTAGCTGTCTCCACGGTCCTGCTTGGGGAAAACCTTCCCCTCTCTATCTCTCTCATTCATTCTTTTTGTTCCCACTTCTCTCTCTCGATCACCCCTCCTCCCCTTCTTACCCCAGACAGCAGGGCTGCGGCTTTGTGTTGCTTATTTTTCAACCTGAAGGAATTAATGTGCTGCAAAATTAGCATTTTATCGGCCTGCAGATACAGTAAAGCAGGTAATTAGAGATGGGGTGCAGGAAGCAGCTCAGTGAGCTGTAGAGGATTCCTGTAAAGGAACAGAGGTAAGGGACAAATAGAGTTGGGGGAATTTAATATAAGCAGTGCAACAACTCTATAGATCACACTATAGATATAGTTTTTATCATTTTGAGTAATGTGTTTACTAGGTTAATGGGATCATTGTTGTACTTTTCTATTGTGATTTGTTTAAAAAACTCATGGGCCCAAAACAGACACCTGAGGGACACCAAAAATGATATAGCTTGAATTATTAACATTTCTCTGTATATTTGGTAGCCCATCACACTTTTATTTAGATATTGTAGTATGATACATTTTCTTGCTTAAATTGTAACTGCATATACAGTATTGTTCAAAATAATAGCAGTACAATGTGACTAACCAGAATAATCAAGGTTTTTTGTATATTTTTTTATTGCTACGTGGCAAACAAGTTACCAGTAGGTTCAGTAGATTCTCAGAAAACAAACGAGACCCAGCATTCATGATATGCACGCTCTTAAGGCTGTGCAATTGGGCAATTAGTTGAATTAGTTGAAAGGGGTGTGTTCAAAAAAATAGCAGTGTGGCATTCAATCACTGAGGTCATCAATTTTGTGAAGAAACAGGTGTGAATCAGGTGGCCCCTATTTAAGGATGAAGCCAACACTTGTTGAACATGCATTTGAAAGCTGAGGAAAATGGGTCGTTCAAGACATTGTTCAGAAGAACAGCGTACTTTGATTAAAAAGTTGATTAGAGAGGGGAAAACCTATAAAGAGGTGCAAAAAATGATAGGCTGTTCAGCTAAAATGATCTCCAATGCCTTAAAATGGAGAGCAAAACCAGAGAGACGTGGAAGAAAACGGAAGACAACCATCAAAATGGATAGAAGAATAATCAGATTGGCAAAGGCTCAGCCAATGATCACCTCCAGGATGATCAAAGACAGTCTGGAGTTACCTGTAAGTACTGTGACAGTTAGAAGACGTCTGTGTGAAGCTAATCTATTTTCAAGAATCCCCCGCAAAATCCCTCTGTTAAAAAAAAAGGCATGTGCAGAAGAGGTTACAATTTGCCAAAGAACACATCAACTGGCCTAAAGAGAAATGGAGGAACATTTTGTGGACTGATGAGAGTAAAATTGTTCTTTTTGGGTCCAAGGGCCACAGGCAGTTTGTGAGACGACCCCCAAACTCTGAATTCAAGCCACAGTACACAGTGAAGACAGTGAAGCATGGAGGTGCAAGCATCATGATATGGGCATGTTTCTCCTACTATGGTGTTGGGCCTATTTATCGCATACCAGGGATCATGGATCAGTTTGCATATGTTAAAATACTTGAAGAGGTCATGTTGCCCTATGCTGAAGAGGACATGCCCTTGAAATGGTTGTTTAAACCAGACAATGACCCAAAACACACTAGTAAACGGGCAAAGTCTTGGTTCCAAACCAACAAAATTAATGTTATGGAGTGGCCAGCCCAATCTCCAGACCTTAATCCAATTGAGAACTTGTGGGGTGATATCAAAAATGCTGTTTCTGAAGCAAAACCAAGAAATGTGAATGAATTGTGGAATGTTGTTAAAGAATCATGGAGTGGAATAACAGCTGAGAGGTGCCACAAGTTGGTTGACTCCATGCCACACAGATGTCAAGCAGTTTTAAAAAACTGTGGTCATACAACTAAATATTAGTTTAGTGATTCACAGGATTGCTAAATCCCAGAAAAAAAAATGTTTGTACAAAATAGTTTTGAGTTTGTACAGTCAAAGGTAGACACTGCTATTTTTTTGAACACACCCCTTTCAACTAATTGCCCAATTGCACAGCCTTAAGAGCGTGCATATCATGAATGCTGGGTCTTGTTTGTTTTCTGACAATCTACTGAACCTACTGGTAACTTGTTTGCCATGTAGCAATAAAAAATATACTAAAAACCTTGATTATTCTGGTTAGTCACATTGTACTGCTATTATTTTGAACAATACTGTACAAGTACCACAATTAGAGCCCTGCATTTCAGGGCATCTCCACAATACAGTGGACGCACCTTTAGAAATTTCCGAAATTTTAGTAACGGTAACTAGTAGGAACTAAAATGAACAGGAATTTAAAAAAAAGGCTCTTCAAATTTATATTTAAAGCTACTGCAAAATAGAACATTTATTTTGCTGGAGCTTTTCATCTACTATAAATGAGAGTCATCCAATATATAAATCATGTTTTATACTGTATGCACTGTATAAATCAGTGCATTTTTTAAACCTTATATATGAACTTCCATTGATAATAATAACATTATATTGTAGCGAATATTTTGTGTTATAAGCATGTTATAGGGTTGTGATTGGCCGTCATGGGTCCTAGGCTTGCATCCTTGCATTCTAGGCATAAAAGGATAAGGCCTTTGTCTAATTGCTCTTGGCTCTTTTTTTCTGACTTTCAGACACAGATCTCTCTGCTTATCTCTCTTTCACATTGGAACACCGATTTCCAGATTAGGTGCCAAAAACATTGATACCATCAGATTCCTAGAAGCTTCCTAAAAAAATTGTGTCCTCTGATAAGGATTTGCTGACATGGGGCTTAATTTATTCAGGATTTTACTTGCATGTCCAGAATGAAGTGCACGATCGCTCTCACATTTGTACCCGCTGGTAGTTTTCTAATAAACTTGGTTCTATGGTTCTCGTTCGCCTTCACTGTACGAAGTTAAGATCACAGGCAAGTCCACAGATAATGACTCTTCATATTTGGGCTCTGAGAGTTGAGCCTGGTCTCAGCAGCAGGGGCTGATGGGTCCAGAAGTACCCATGGACCTTGGACAGACCTGGCACTTGCTGACTAGCCTCTGTCCAGTCCTCTCACCTCCCCAGAGGAGGCAGAGGGAGTGTAAGGGCTGTTCGCAGTCTGTTAAGGGCACTGTGTGTCTCACATAGACAGATGGGGCTCTCTTTCCCCAGCTCTCGGTGAAGTATACTGTAGGTCACAAGCCATGTTCTCAAACCAAGTAGATGTTCAGGGAAGATCCTGGATCACTCTTATTACCTGTTGTTGAGGGTTCCAGATGATGAACGGCAAGGTCAGTGAGTGCCTACTGAGAACGCACATGTGCACTGGACAAACTTCTCCAAAAGACTGTATTTTGTGGGAAGTATTAAGTTCAATTGTGAACATACATTATGTGAGAAAACCTCTGATAAAAATAAATATATAAATGTATACGTTTCGTAGCATTATAGCAATTTATTGCCAATGAGCAAATACTGTAAAGATGATCTCACACATATCAAATAGACAAACATGGTCTCATTACTTTTATTTTGTTTTAATATTGTAATTAGAGGGACGCATTGAACTTAAAAATAAGAAATAAAAAATTATATATAATAAAATAAAAAATTATATATATATATATATATATATATATATATATATAATTTCATTCATTTCTGGATGGTAACAGAATAATCAGAATTTAAAACTGTATTTAGACATCCCAAATTTTACACAAATAGTAACTATTAAGCAAAAAAATAAGTGTTTCAGTTTTTAAAGTTTAATAGGGTTTTTTAAGAATTTCAGGCCCTATTTTGTACCCTGTTTGTAAAAGTGGAATTGTCGATTTTACATCACTTTGTACTTGGACCTATATAAACACTTCATTTTCCTTTTAGTTGTTATTCTGCAGTTAATCACAAGGCACGGTTCTCTTAACTGAAAATTAACCAGAATACATTCATCACATGCAGCTTCGTAAGTGAGCACATTTGTATGTGCTTGGCCTAGTGCTTCATGGTCCAAAGGTAACAGGCAATAACTGTTTGCTGACTCCTCAGTCCCATTCAGAGCCTACAGGAGCGTTTGATAGTTGGTGCTGGGAAGTCAGAGACTCTAATCCCCCAGTTCACTCTCCCTCTGCTTTTCTGAGTAAAGACAGCATGACTTCCGCCACCCAGAGGATTGCATACAATAAGAATATTATCCCCGGAAGAGAACTAAGGTGACACTTATGGAGAGATAGATGGATGATACCTCTGCTTATTAAAATTGTATTTCATGCAGAGAGGTGGGGGGGTCACATGGAGACATAAATGATTAGGTGCTATAAAGGGAAAGTTATGTAAATATAATAAAATATGCATACACGCATATATATATATATATATATATATATATATATATATATATATATATATATAAAAAGAGTTTAAAGAGAAATATAATAGCTGTTGTCTATTTGAATATAGGTTTAAATGTCATTTATTGGCAAAGATAAATTTTCAGCATCATTACTCCGGCCTTCAGTGTCACATGATGTTTCAGAATTCTTTCTAATCTGCTGATTTGCAGCTCAAGAAACATTTCTTGTTATGATAAATGTGTTTACTGTAATTTTAAATCAATTTAACACACCTGAATAAAAGCAATTATTTTGTTTTTTTTTTTTTTTTAAAAAGAGAAAATCGTACTGACCCCAAAAATAATTTTACTTTTTCCGCCTGCATCACACTCAGACTGTACAGTATTTCAAATTAAATATGTTATGTAGTCGAGCTTTATACAAATGCATATACAAATCTTTAATGTCCTTGTAATTTTTTTGTGGTAACAAAAGAGTGCATTTTACGCTCTAGACAGAAAAAAAAAAGTTCCCAATTTAAGATAGTTAATAGTTTTGAAGCAGGCCAGAGGCAGTTGACTAAAATCATTAATTCAATTATTTTAAAGGTTGATCTAATCATAAAGCATTTTGTACAGGTCGCGAGTCAGCAGACATTATTTTTTAAGCTGTCTTTTGCTTGTGGGCGAAATAAAGAGTTTGTTTCTAAAGGTAGTGTTGGGCAGCGGTAACAGAATGTTATTCATTTTAATGGAGGTGTTGCGAGTAGAAGCCGGTGTGCAGATTACAGGAGAGCTGGTTTGGCTTTGATGCCTGTCACCATCTGGGTGTTCATGTTTATAAATGATGTTATTGTCATGGATGCCTGCCAAAAGAATCAGTGTAATATGAACTCATCTAGAAGATCTAAAATTAGCAGTTATTTGAGGTTAATCAAGGACCTACTTGGGTGTGGAGGCGACGTACGCCTTGTGTAGATGAACTTGGAGTTAGAAAAAGTGCATCTTCTTTCGTCTCACAATGATGTTTGTTAAAAAAAAAAAAAAAAAAACATCAAATTGGTCTGCGACCACTCGTCTGGCTCGTTTTAGGGGCACAAAAGCCATCCCTGCAGGCAGGCAGTAATGTTTGGAGTTTCAAAACATCCCTTTGGTAGTTTGAAGAAAATCATGTTCTTGTCAATGGTATGCAATGCCTCGGTCACGTTTATTTTTTGGATCTGAAGGCAAACCTCTTGTGCTCAACACTGCCAAGTTGAACCGAGGTCTTGTTTGCTTTGTGCTAGTCTCTAGCTTTGTTTGAAGACCAGGCAATGGGGGTTTGGGGGACATGCACTAGGAGAATAATCAGAGGGCAGTGCAGTTGAGAGGTTGCAGGTACGAGAGTAAACACTGCCTGGGGGCTGCACTTGGTTTAGTTAACAAACAAGCCAGCAAAATGTTATGTTTACTTTTTTACTCTAGAGGGAGAAATGAGTCTTTAGATGATCCTGCAAGATGTGAGGCAGATGTGCTGAGATTAAGGAAACTGTGCTTTCGTTCTGACTTTAAGAGCGGTTTAGGAACCTTGGTGGAAAAGGTATAATGTGTGCAGGTCTTTTACTTGCACTTCTGCAAAGTTCACTTCATTTATCAGGAGTCAGGACTTAGTCTCAATTTTAGTCTAAATCTGTGTTTAATATGAATTCGATTTTCACGTAATCATTACATTTAGGCTGTATTTCTAATTAAAAATGGATAGCAAATATTGATTATGTATTAATTTAGACATTTGATTATTCTGGACATCCCATACTTTCAGTTATTGGGCCTTAAAGGGATGGTGTTCTCCCAAAAATGAAAATGAGATGTTTATCTGCTGACCCCCAGGGCATCCAAGATGTGAGTGACTTTGTTTCCCGAGTAGAACACAAACAAAGATTTTTAATTTAAAACCATTACAGTCTGTCAGTCATATAATGGAAGTGAATGGGAATCACAGATTTGAGAGTCAAGAAACATACACAAAACTAAATTAAACCCTGCGGATTGTGACGATACATTGATTTGTAAAGACACAAAACGATGGGCCTGTACAAGAAACTGAACAGTATTTATATATTTTCTTCCTCTGATTCACTGCAATGTCCGAACTGTCTTGAGCGCATTCACTTCGTCTTCTTCAGCCTGTGCGTGATGCATCGTCTTCTTCAGCCTTTGTGAGATAGGTGGCGATAATGCACTTATAAGTCTACAATCTGCCATAAAGCAAGTAGAAGAAGAAGACGCGTCACGCACCTGCTGTTGAGAATGCGCTCAGTCTCTTGCACAGACCAATCGTTTCGTGTCTTTCACAACAATGTATCATCACAAGCCACATGGTTTAGTTTAGTTTAGTTTTTTTGAAAACTCCATGATTCCCATTCACTTCCATTATATGACAGTCTGCAATGGTTTTGAATTAAAAATCTTTGTTTGTGTTCTACTCAAGAAACAAAGTCACCTACATCTTGGACGCCCTGGGGGTAAGCACATAAACATACATTTTCATTTTTTAGTGAACTATCCCTTTAAATTTGACCTATCCTGGCCAATGGTTTCGAAACAATTAGCTCCAAGCTAGTTCGGAGCAAACCCCTCCCTTCCAAAAGCCCACTCTGCTCCGATTGGTCAGCTGGCCAAGCATGTTGTGATTGGCACAGAGAGGAGTCCTTGAGCCAGTTAGTGAGTAATGGAATAGTACCTCATGGAGAAACCATGGGCCTTGCTCAGGAACCTGGTACATCTTTAGTTGTGTCTTACGTTCTGTATTAAGTTGCCTCTTAACCCCTTTGGTAGAAGCAAACGCAGAGGCAGTGTTTATACTTTTCAGAGTGTCAACTCTATTCTACACATCATTGTTTTTTCTATTATGTTAATCTTTCTTAAATGTTCGAACTTATATATATAATATATATATATATATAAGCATTAATATATATAATATAAGCATTAAAAACTGTGTAATATTATCACTTTGTTTTGCTGTGTAATATTTTAGTTAAAACCGTTGTTGAAATTTTTTTTTTCCAGGCTCATTTAATGAATAGAAATGAATAGAAAGTTCAAAATAAAAATTTGAGTAATCTTAAAAAAGAAGAAGAAGAAAAAAATGTTGCTAAGTATTTTTCTGGAAACCATGATAATTTTATTTTAGGATTCCTTAATGAATAGAAATAAAAAAAGAACAGCATTTATTTGAAATAGAAATATTTAGTAACATTATAAAAACATTTTTGATGAGGTCAATGCAACAAAAGTATTACATTCTTACTAAACTTACTAAAAAGTTCTTGATTACTTTTTTAAATCATTACTTTTGAATAGATGTGTGTTAGTGTGTATATGAATGAATGTATCCTCTGTCAGAGAAGCTGTCAGTCTATTTTGAGTGATACCTACCTTCAACCAATGTATCATAGTTTAATTCCTTCTTTTAGATTTTTTTTTTTTTAAATCTCTTATCTTATTAATCTGAAAGAAAAAAAGAAAAGAAGGGTATTTTTGCCCTAGAGCGGTAGAAGTGGAATTTGTATTTAGTGGATTCTGGCTCCCTAATGACTCGAGTTAAATGAGCTCAGAGTCTGGCTGAATGCTCTATAATTGTGATGAGTCTTTTCACCTCGGAACAATTAAAGATGCACACGTTCTGTGGAGACCACTGTCAGACAGGGAGAGCTGAACATGTGCAGGGACGTCCATGCAAACACCCAGCAGCTTTACCCATTGTCTCTTGTTCCGGTCGACACAGGTACCCAACACCTCAATTGATTTATTACAGCTTCCTAAAGCTCTAACTTTCCTGTCTTAGAGGATTAGTTCACCCAAAAATATAAAATACAAATTCTCTCATTATTGTACTCATGCTCATGTTATTCCAAACCTGATTGACTTTCCTTTGTGGAACACAAAAGAAGATATTGTGAAAGTCGGTGTGGCCTAGACAGTGTTGTTTGGACCCCATTGGGATTCGTTTCAAGGACGAAACATTTTTTGTTACACTGAAGAAAGGAAGAAAATCATATACACTTAAAAACAAGTTTCTTTTTGAAGCAATGCCATTGAAGAACCATTTAAGGCTCCCAATCAACCTTTCAGTGATCAGTTCTTAAAAGAACCATTTTTCTAGAACATGTTGATAATCTAAAGAACCTTTTTTCACTTTGGATGGATGTTTAAGGTTCTTCATGGAACCACTGTTTCCAGTAAAGAACCTTTATTTTTAAATGCCTTACATCAATTCTTATTCTAAAATTCAGACCGCATTTGCTGGTTAAGATCAGATTCTTGCTGATCTATTATCAGATACACCCTACATTTCCAGAGGGCAAATCTGATCTGGAAGCTTCTCTTCTACTTCTGAGATGCCTCATGAATACAGACTCAGATCAAAGCTGGCCTGCGCTGTGGAGGAATCGTACGAAGGGAGAGAACGAGGGATGCTTAATGGATGAGTGGCAGATGTAAAGAAGCGTGTCTGCCCCTGAGCCCATACGAGAGGCGAAGAGAAAAAGAGAGAGATGGAGTAATAGTTCGTTCAGGGGGTCAGGCCATGCGAATGCAAATATTTATACAAGCGATTAAAACACTCTCTCGACTGCCGCCCACTCTTTTCAAATAAAAAGCCCCATCTTATCTCCTGAAGGCAAGACTGATGGAGGGAACAGGAAGGGAAATTTGCGCAGAAAGAAAAAGCCCAAACAAATGGTGACGTAAATGTGAGTCACTCGTCTTTTTTTTTTTGCCATACAATACAGAGATTAGAGCAGTGGGCTCTTTTTTGGGATGCGGATCTCATCCGTTTTTCTTTTCATAGACTTTCATCCCCTCAGCCAACAAGCCCAAGAAATTTCACACTGTCACAGCCATTCGCTGAGACGGTCAGATTTGTTCATCTCACCAGAGATGATCTGAATCATGATGCACCATTCCTCAATGTTTTACTTTAGATGAAATAAACATAAATAATAATAATAATAATAAAAAAAAGATTTTTTTAAAGGTTTTTATCCATTTAAACTAGTCTGATTTAGGGAATGCTTATGCAAAATGTGTTTTTATTACACTGCATATTTTTTAAATTTTAATTTTAAATTTTTTATATAGGTAAACATTCACTAGACGAACATGTTTGACCATTGTGATGCATTTGGCTTCGGGCATGACAAACATGGCAATCAAGTAAACATCATTTTTCAAAAATTGCTTTTTAAGACCTTGCTTTTTTTTTTTAAATTCCAGTAGCCTAATTCTCTTTTTTTTTTAATGCAAAAACATTTTCTGCTTTTTAAAACATTTTAAATGTATTTTATATTGTATTTTGTGTTGTTTATTCTAAAAACTATAAAAATTATTAAAAAATCTATTTGTCAAACAATCAGTGAAACTTTGAATTATATGTGACCCTGGACCACAAAACCAGTCTTAAGAGTAAATTTTTCGAAATAAATAAGATTTCCATTGATGCATGGTTTATTAGGATCAGACAATATTTGGCCGAGATACCACTATTGGAAAATCTGGAATTTGAGGGTGCAAACAATTCTAAATACTGAGAAAATCGCCTTTGAATTTATCAAAATGAATTATTAGCAATGCTTATTACTAATCAAAAATTAAGTTTTGATATCTTTACGGTAGGAAATTTACAAAATATCTTCATGGAACATGATCTTTACATGATATCCTAATGATTTTTGTCATAAAAGAAAAATATATAATTTTGATCCATACAATGTTTTTTTTTTGGCTATTGCTACAAATATATACCCCAGCAACTTAAGACTGGTTTTGTAGTCCAGGGTCACGTATGCTTTTTATTTATAGAATACATACTGGATTTTCTAAAATGACACCCATTGTACAAAAAAAGCTCTTACCTTGAAGGAAATGGTTTGTGCTTTTGTATGTTAAACAGTCTGTTATTCTCTGTGAAACTAGCGCAGATTATTTAGAACAAACCCTTTGGTTGTATATCCTCCATTTACGGCATTTTGCGAAGACTGATGATCTTTGGGCATGTACAGTAAATTCACTTGAATACAGATCTTTCTTGTAGCTCTTTGATTTTTCAATTCTTCTCGACAAAAATGCATTGTAACCACAGTAATCTTGTAATGAATTGACTAACCACACTCCGTCTCCTCAGTTTCGGCAATTATGCACCGATTTCTAGAATCAAAGACAGGCTTTTCTGAGAGGGCGCTCCGTTTTGACAGATTCTAAGAGCGGATAAATCAGATGAGGGATGTTGTGTTGCGATGCAAGACCATCCTGTTCCGTCATACACTATTTAAGGTTGTGAACAAGAAAAAAAAATGGACATCAAACCCACACTGCCACAGAAATAGTCTCAAAGACACAGTCAACACAAGTCATCGTGATGAACGCAGAAGGAGTTTGTCATGAATCAGACGATGTGGTTCTCAGTGAATAGGTGACAGTGGTGGAAACACAACATTGATTTGCTTTCAGCGATTCAGTGTTCCTTATTTGTTCAGCCGTGCACATATTCAGTGAAAACATTTTAGGCTGCTATTCGGGTACATTTACCTCAAATAATCTCAAGCAATATTTAACATCATATTTCATGCAGTATTCATTGAGGCTGCATTGTTTCCTGCCATTTTTGGTATGAAACTTCATATGTAACTTCCTGACTGTTTCTGTACACTTCTGTACTGTATTTTCTTATGTTTGCTGCAATTTTAAAATAAATCTGCAAGCAAATCCTCTCAGTGATGAACTAAGAAATCCAAACATGAATCAGTAAAACTGTAAAAGAAAACTTTATTGTTTTTGATAATGGTCGCTGAATAAATGCACATATGCATGTACTTTTTATTAATTGCTATGAGTTTTAGCTTTAGCTTCTTAAGGTTTACCAGTTTTCATAATGCACAGAGCGTTAATAATGTAAATATAATATATTAATAAACTACACTGTAAAAAATATTTTTCGAAGCTGTAATAAAACAAGATTTTTGGAGTACATTTTGCAAGAAAATACTATTTTTTATCTTATCAAGCCAATTCCTTAATTGGCACTTATTTTTAATTATTTGTAAAAAAAAAATAATAATAATAATGATATAAATAAAATAAGAGTAGCAAAATTAGTAAAAAAAAAAATATTTTTTTGCAGTTTTACTAGAGATTTTAGATTTTTTATTTATTTTTTTTTTATTTTTTTTTTGAGTTGACTTTCTCTTGATTTATGTTCATTTGAAAATGCCAAAAATAAAAAAATGAAGATTTGTAATATTTGTGCAAAATATACATGATTATCCATTTAACCCTGGTCATCTAGCCCTTCTTCATTTGTTATTCAAAGTTGCAAATTTACTTTCCCTTATTTCATTTCTGCCATACATACCGCAGATTTCATCAAATATCTCATCCCTCCTTCAGTGTGAGGCTATAAATGGACCAGAATATTTTGGATATTTAGTGGTGGGCCAAGCATAGCAACATATGAAAACATTCAATATGCATTGGCAACCACCAAAAACTGTTTGGATGTTGACAACGTTAGCACTGTCTCAGGCCAAAGACAGATCGGTATAGTGTTTCAGTACTAAGTGAATGAGAGTGACCTGTGCTTATTAACATTTTAGACATTATCAAATTGAATATTAATCAGGCTCTGAAAGCCATTGAGGGTAAGACTCCTATGTCTCTTTTTGCTCTTTGTCTCGCTCTAAAGGGTGGCAGGCATACGGCTGCCAGATGATGATATAATGAACATAAAATGAGAGCGAGAGAATGTTTGCTTTTATTTAGTTGATAACCCATGTACACAATTTGCTTTGAAAGATGTTCAACAATTACATAAACTGTAGCTGATTAGTTAATGGCTGTCATTTCCTAGACTGAGCATCTGGTCCCCCTCTCTTTCTCTCTCTCTCCGTCTCTCTCTCACACACGTGTGTTTGTGTGCAGTACATTGCTTTGCAACCATCCATCTGCAAATTATAGCATTCATCTCTTACTGAAGTACAGATATCTTTGACGGGCTTGTAAAATCTCTCTCTTTCCCTGATGGCACTGTGCCTCTGCCTTTTCTTTCCAGACAAGATTACATCCTCAATAAAAAATGCCTCTCTTGGAGTGTTTATTGATCAGAGGCTCTCCACTTGAGTGCACATAAAACATGGCTATCAGTTGTTACGCATACTGCACACTGTGTGTGTATATAGTATACTGTATATGCAGTACCATCAAAATTAAGTTTTTTTTTAAATGAAATTAATACTTCTAATATAACCAGTGATGTGGGGTAATGCATTACAAGTTACACAAGTTACGTGATCAGATTACTTTTTTCAAGAACTAGTAAAGTAATGCATTACTTTTTTAATTTGCAAGAAAATATCGGAGTTATTTTTTCAAAAGAGTAACACCAGTTACTTTGTTTCCCATTTATTGACTGACAAGTCTCCTGCCCCCATATTTGGAGAAATTGGAAGTAGGGGTGCTCCGATCACGATCGGCCGATCGTTAATGCGCATCTCGTCAGTAAAGCCGGTTTTCTAATCAGCGGTTAATTCGATCAGGTGCGTGATTTCACATAGAGCAGCTGTTACTACACAGAGCCGTTGTTAACTGAGAAGATGCGCCAAAAAATGCTGAAAATGAAGTGGATTTGCGCATCTTCTCTATTAACAACGGCTCTGTGTAGTAACAGCTGCTCTATGTGAAATCACCTACCTGATGGAATTAACCGCTGATTAGAGAACCGGCTTTACTGACGAGATGCGCATAACGATCGGCCGATCGTGATCGGAGCACCCCTAATTGGAAGTACATTGTATGCGCTGTGTGAACATGTAGTTCTAGACTAAATGTGAATGTGCATTAATTCATCCAACTTGCAAAAAACAGGTATTAATCAAAATGAATTAAAACAGTGAAATGCAAACTCAGAATATGATGCAAAGCTGCAATAATGAAATTTGTCTAATCTAATTCCTATGTATCTAAGTAACGCGAAAGTAATGCAAAAGTAACGTAACACATTACTTTCCATGAAAAGTAACGAAGTAAAGTAATTAGTCAATTTTTTTAAGGAGTAACGGGATATTGTAATGCATTACTTATAAAAGTAACCGCTTATAACAATAACAAGGATGCATATAAAATTAACAAAATTGACAAAGACTTTACATTGTTACAAAAGATTCAAATAAATGCAGTTCTTTTGAATTTTATCTTCATTGTAGAATTCTGGAAAAAACAATATTGTCACTTTCCACAAAAATAAAACATATTACAAATGTATTACAAAAAGGTTTCCACAAAAATAGTAAGCAGCACATCTGTTAGGTGTCATAATAATAAATGATTCTTGATCAAATCAGCATATTAGAATGATCTCTGAAGAATCATGTGACACTGAAGACTGGAGGAATGATGCTGAAAATTCAGCTTTGCATCACTGGAATAAATGACATTTTAAAATATGTTGAAATGAAAACAATTTAAATGTTAATAATATTTCATATTTTTTACTGTGTTTTGATCAAATAAATGCAGCCTTCGTGAGCATTCTTAAATTATGTATGTGGAGATATATACTCACACACAAACTTTATATAATATGTAAAATAGTGTATGCTGTATATACTGTATTCTAAAGATAAATATTACATGGGAAAAATGTAACCAGGAGAAGGAAATGAAGATTAAAAGAGTATAAAGAAGAGTCGGCCCTCATCAGCGGAGTTTCAGACTCTGTGACATTAATACACAATGATTAAGAGTGTTGGAACAGTTGTGGTAGTTTTTGATTGGAAAGAGGGGAAGGATCTGGCAGGATATGAGTGCTGAAGGGAAAGCGTTTGGAATATCTGCTGTCAGAGACCGTTAGATCTTCTCCTGCTCGCAGGCTCACGCGGTCACGGGGGAGAATCAGACCGAACAGAGCTAAGCTTTCAGAAAAAGCTGGAGTCACAGTCTGCGTAACCTGCAGGATATGAGGGAAAGTTACCGTTTGTGCTACGTCGTAGTCTGGGGAACCTGTCCAGGAGCGGTAAAATGCGACGTATGAGCATATATCAGAGACTGACCGGCACTCTGACCGGTGGGTTGACTTAATAACAGATACATACTGTACACACACACACACACTGCCCTATCACACCCAGTCACAACAGCCAGATCCCCCTCAGCTCATTTCAAGCTGTGCTTTTGGAGTATTGTAGGATAATGACCATCTCCGTGTCGTTCCATGAATCTTATTTATTGAGCATAAAGTGCTGTTTCAGAGTGCAGTTTATAGTCTCCATTTAGATCTCATATATTTTTATGTGTAGCTGGCACCGAGAAATTCCCTCTGGTGTCATTTAAAAAGCACTTTAGGACAGTGTAGCCAAGTCAATATGAACAAATCTCATGATTTAGAGCTTCTGAAGGGAACTCATTTCAAACGGATGGTTCGCGTCTGCAATGGGCCTCAGGTGCTGGCCGACTTTATTCTAATATAGACCTCTGTGCAGGTCTTGCTGGACTCCACCTTTTTTTTTTTTTAAGTTGATTTGTGTTGACATCAGCAGTGTTGTTGCCATGGGAGATGATGGGAACTTTGATAAGGAGGGCCACTAATTATTCAGGATGAGTTAGTTTCTCCAACTTCAAACAGCTTTTTTGATATAATCATTTAAATGGTGGCTGTCATAACTTGTTTTTAAGAAAATGGACACTAGAGCCTCTAGAGAGAAACAATGATAAACTTTTTCGGAGATTAGTTCGAATAATATTATTAATATATTGAAAGTTTGATTATAATTATTATAAATATATAGAAGCCTGTCACTTTTAAACGTGTTAAAATGTCATTATTGTTTAAATTTTGTGATTAAATTGCCATATTATATGGCATATCTATATAAAAAAAATACAAATAAAAAAGGTCCACATTTTTGGCGTGCATTTCTCCAAAAACTGTACACAGTATGTTTATGCATGAGGTTGGCACACGGTTCCCCTGTGGATCTACACCACAGCAGCCAGGCTTTTCATCTTGAAGAGTCAGTCTTTGTTTCTTAGAGAGTGAAAGGAGAGACAGTGTAGAGAGACAGAAAACAGAAGCCATGTGCCTGGCTTGACTTCATGTGGCCCAGCCTGCAGGCCCCTCGTGAGATCTTCCACACCCATCCTCCATCCACGCCTGCAAGAATGCACCTTCTCCACAGCCAGACGCAATCCCCAGGCCAATGAATCCCAACGCTTTATAAGGTTGCTGGTGACGTTTGGCCACGGTTTGTTTGCTTCTCTCCTTTTTTTTTTTTTTTTCCCAGCACTGCTCCACTGACCCAGTTTGTCTTAATACCCTTGATGTGACTTTAATGGACTGCAGGGGCAGAATAGATGGGGAGGGGGTGAATGTGAGTGCGACTGGATGAGGGAGGAGCTTCAGATGGTGTGTGAAGCAGCAGCAGAGCAGAAGGAAAGGAAAGAGGATAGTGTTTTCCTCCTGCCGCCGTGTTGTGGGCAGTAAATTAATTTGATGTTTATGTAACCTTAATCATCATCCTGTATAATCACATCAGCAGCTTTGCAAATACCCCCCCCCCCAAAAAAAATGCTCTTACAACTCCAAGAAGTCCAAAAAGACATTGGTGAAATAGGAAAATATTTAATTGTTAAATATTTACTGTTTTAAGTAGGCCCTATATGCAAAATAAGAAAAACCAACACAATGTGTGATATGATTGCTTTAGAGTCCCAAAATGTTTAGCGGAGAGTTGTTAGGGTTATCTCTGTTCCTACATTTATCTCTGTGCGCTACATTAAACATTTACAAAGATCAAGCCAACTAAAAGAAGATGCAAAACTGACCTCAGATCAGTCTGATGCCATGCTTCTCTAATGGGTTTGTTTTAATCACCTTATCAGCCTATAGTTTTTCAGTGATGCACATCTGCTTGGCTTTAAGCTCTCACCTCATAGCAGTGGATTGAAACTGATATTGTATGAATAATGTCGACGTACTATTCAGAGCTGCTTGACTTGAAGGCGCTGAAAAATATCTCCCTGGCTGCTTTGGCATATCATCTTTACTCTTCGTGATCAGCCAGAGCTGAAGCTCAGCCAGTTGAGTTGTCATGAGAGAGGAGATCAAGATTTTTCAACCTCTCACTAGATGACGGCAAGTATTTGAAAAAAGAATTCCGGCTCAAGAAACGGTCCTCCATTCGCTTATCTAACAGCTATCTATCCATATACAGCACACACACATAAATACAGCTTTACATAGATATATAATACCAACATGTACAATTATAAGAATTTAGCACTTGTTATTTGATATTTATGCATTTCATTCTTACAAAATTGCAGAACCGAATCACTATAATTTGGACCATAACACTCTGGGTGCCTGTGTATAATTGCAAAGCAAAAAACGCACAATAAAAGAATCATCCCACCATTCATGTTCATCTGTGAAAGTGCTCCTTGAACGATAATCAAATTCAGCATGTAAGAACAAGCGCACCTCACAACGAGAGGCATCACACCCCTCATTAGCCGCCGTTTGAAACTAGTTAGTCGGCCGTGGATGCCAGGCATTGGCTCTGACTGCTGTGGTATAGAAACGACAATGCCAAAAACTGGGATGTATTGAGTTGAGGAGGGAGCCAGTGGAGTGTGAAGTTGCATTATCAAATACAGATTTGAGGATCGCTCTCCTACCGACGAGCGCCAACTGGCAGCTTCCCCCGCCTGGCGACATTGGCAACCCTGATGATGATGGGCTGTCAGCTCCCTTTGTTTTTCTAGGAGAGGAGTGGGAAAAACTTATCCCAGACGTTGCCAACTCTGACCCTCCCTGATGTTCTCGGGATGCTCTACAGTCCCGTGTTGAAATGCAATGGTTGGGTTTCCGTCAAGTTTCAGAATTGACTAACTGTCTCTGTAGAAGTTACACAAAACGCCATCTCTGCTGAGGCGCAGAAACTGAGACACAACAATGTCGCTGCAAACAGGTAAAAAGCTAAAGGTGTATGTTTCTTGTCATCCGTGGCTTCAGTTGAGTTTGGTTCCAAGGTGTCTCTGGTTTCTACCTTAAACAAGTGGAAGTCTGACAGATATTACCCAAGCTTGGGGCCACCGCTTCATTTTTACTTCACTCAGCCGAACAGCAGTCTGACAAACTCGTAAAGCCAAAATGCTTCACATTACACCGGCTCTCACTTTTTTTGCCTTGTGTTTATTGTTTGTGATGGGCAGGGGTTCGCCAAGTCCCATCTTCCCCCTTAGGCGGAATACTGTCACTTTCCTCCTGGGATTCAGGCCTGAGTTTGACGGAACCGATGAGTGGGGCCTGACAAGCCCAGCTCATCAGATTAGGACTTGCGCGTGCTGGTTGGCCGGACAGGGTTTGTTCCCTTCCTGCCATTTTATATCCTCCACCTCAACGTGTAATTAGAATCACTTGTCATGTCTGGTATATCACCAGGGCCTGACTGTGTCAGCTGTCAGCGAAGGAAATGTGATACTTATTCATTGCCTGTGTAGGCGTTTCACAGCAAGGTCGCTGGATGGACTGCACCTCGCTCTAACTGAGGGAGAAGTGTGGCCAAGTAGGAGTGTGTTTTACGTCTGCGGAAGAGAAAGAGTGAAAGTGTGAGGGCGAGTGAGATGCTCAAGTCAAACCGTAGTTTGCACTTTGTAAGCAGGAGGTAATGTCACTTCCTGTGTTTAATATAAATAGCAACACTGACCGTCCACAGGAGCATTTCAAGAAGCATGTGGCAGTACTTCATGTCTGAACTTACTGAAGTTGACTTTTTGAATTGCATTATTCCATTGACCATAGCAATCTCACATTAATACAATTTGTTTTTTTTTTGATCACTAGTAGCCATTAAAGAGTTAGTTCACCCGAAAATGAAAGTTAGGTTGTGTTTTACTCACCCCTGAGGCATCTAAGGTGTACATGACTTTCTTCTTTCAATGAATCCAGTTGGAGTTTTATTAAAAATTGTCTTTGATCTTTCAGGCTCTATCATAGCAGTCAGCAGTTATTGTATTGCTTCAGTCCAAAAGACGTGAAATAAAAAGCACCCATCCATATAAAAAGTGTCTCCCATGGCTCCGGGGGGTGAACAAAGGCCTCCTGTAGAGAATGCTCCAGGAGCGTGATGTTTGAGGTCAACGTTGCGCATGCATTCTTCTTTACAGATCCTCGATTTGTACTTCTAATTAGTGACTGTTGTTTTGTTTTGATCCCTCCGCTGCATTTCCATGCGAGTCATTTCTGAGCAAAGCATGCGCAAAGCTGACCTCAGGCTTTTTTGATTTTCATTTTATTTATTTATTTTTATTTTTTTTGCCTGTTTCTGCAAAAGGTTGGACCATATGACTTTAATTCGCTAAAAAAATACATACATAAATATTGATGAACAGCTTTGGTAATTTTTTTCTTCTAAGAAATAGTTAAAAATACTTAACGACTTTCAAGTAAATATCTCAAAATGTCTTTTTTTTTTCTTAATTATAATATCAAGACAGCTGAATCACCCTGGTATTTTTAGTAAACCCACACAAAATATCAAAAGCAACATTTTGAAATTAAAAATGAGATTACTGTAGAAGTGCATTAAAGTCATTGTATGTTTGAATTGTATTATTGTTGTTGTCTGTGTGTGCGTTCCTTTTTTGTTTTGTTTTTGTTTTGTTTAGCATGTTTCTGCAAATAGGTTGAAATTAAGGGTTATATTATAGGTAAAGAAATTGTTTTTAATTAAATTAAAAGGAAAAAAAAAGTTTGTTTGCGCTGAATAAGACTAACTGAAGGATAAAGATAGGCAAGTTTTGAACTTGTTGACTTGTTTGAACAGTAGCTGAAGACATCCCTCAACTCTCTGTTCTTGAAAGGTGACGGTTGCTTGTGTACGTTTCCTGTTTGCTGCATGTCACATTTCCTGTTCTGATTGACACGCTACTCTCCGCCAACACAGTGTACACATGATCCACTAACTTATGACCTGTTTTCTCACCTTTGCATGCACATTTAGCCTTTTACCTGAAAATCAGTCCGTCTGCCCAAGCACTAGCTCATGTATCCATCGTCTTCTTGCTCCCATTTTCACTCAGTGCTGTGCAACTTTTATCATTCTTTTCTTCTCTGATCAGTCTCTCTCTTGCTCGGGTGTCTCTGATTCAGCCCAACAGTTATATAACCTTATCTGTCCCTTCTGACATCCCAAGCGGCCATATTTCTGTAAGTAAACACACTCATCTTTCTCTCCCTCTATCATGGATTGATTCTGGTCTATGTCCCCCAACTTTCCCTCCTTTCTCCCCTTAACCGAGTCGTGTCTCCCCACGGCCACTTTCTGCATATTAGCACCCGAGGCCACACTGAGGAGGCAGATACGCATTGGCTGCCACGGCCGGTGAAAAACGAGCTTTGGAGAGGCAATAAATTGCATCCAATTTAGAGATGAAGGCAGAAATAAATTTCTCTTTTCCAAAGACTGAGAAAAGGAGAAGTGGAGGAAGGCTGGAAAAAAGCCTCCAGATAATTTGGTCGCAATTTTTTTTTTTTTTTCTTCTTGCAATATTCTTTTGAAAATGTATTTTCTATGTTATGTGTTTTCTTTTTTATTTAAATTCATGAAATAATCATGCTCTCGTGTTTGAGATTGCTTTTCTGTGTTTTCGTCGGTTCTGAAATTAATCACTTTTGTCTCGGATGACATTTTTGCATCTCAACTCAAATGCATTTTGAGTCAGCGGCAGCGTTTGGTGAAAAATAAATTAATCAGACCGGATTTGGCATATACAGCATTTCTTCTTCTTCATTCTTTTTTTCCCCTTCCACCTCCTCTTCATCTTCTCCTCTACCTTTTTCGTCACCAGCCAAACAAGGTTTATCTTACCATTTACCTTCTATTACTAAGCGTAGCCCCCTTATCAAAGATCCACTCCACCCCTTTGTCTCCAAAATTAGCCGAGTGATGGAATTATTCTCAAGTCCAATAAAATTCATCTGGGAAATAAGATATTATTATTAGCAGTCCAATAGTAGTTCTTATGGGAAGGATGTGATGTTATATGAACATTCAATTATACAAGCTAATTTACGACATTAATAACCAGATTAAAAACACCCACCCTAGATCAGCCGCTCACTACTCCAGCTGTTTATCCCAGTCTGTTCAGATCTGCCTCTGTTGAGATTACCTTTGTTAACTTAGCTGCTAATATGCTGTTTTATCAAAGCAATGCCATTTTTTAAGAAAAAGAGAAATGTCTAGTTTAGATGGAGTATATAAAGATGCAGCACAGATGGAGTTTACCACATATTGGGGTGTATTATCCAGCTCACTGGATGTGAGCTCACAAACTCCACCCCCAGACAATTTGACTCCACCCCTTTTTACCACGTCATGCAATATGTAAATTATGGAAGTGGCTAGATTGGTGTAGACAAAGCAACCCAAGGTGTGTTCTCATTAGCATAGCTCTCTACTAAAAATTGTTTTCTATGCGTTATGGCTGTACACTTACACAACAGTGGCATTTTTGGGGGGTGGTGTTGGAAACTAAAAATTTGAAAACAGGTTTCAAAGTGCTAGTTTTATAGTTCATTTATGCAGATTTGTGAAAATGGTGACATCATGTGCATGCATATTATGCGTTCAGTCTATAGGTATATGGGCAGGCGCATAGTGTTTCTTTACAAAGTGGCATTGCCATCTACCGGCCTGGCATGCATTTGTAATTGCTTTCATGGATCGGTGTGAATGGCGATCGTTTTAGATGTTATCGGCTGGACGCAAAACTTTTCAAAAATACAAAGGAAAAACTTTTCCATTTTTAGTACATTGGTGCCATGTAAATGTACCATGAGCTTTTGTTTTTTTCTAAACCAATTACTAAAAATCTAAAAATTACAAACGTTTGTGGTTTGTAAGGGAACTGCAGGAGGTTCGAGTTACTGAAAAACTAATAAAAATCATAAAAAATATATATAATTTTTTAATTAATATTGTAAAATAAAAACAATAAAAAAAACACTTTCTAAAAAAACAGATACAATATTTTACTTGTTTCCCTGAATGTCATGTAACCATTACCTGAAAGCAGAGACCTGTGAACGTGAATGTGTTGTTAAATTATTGTATTATTAACTCAAAAGCTCATCAAGCACTTCAAGTAATATTTTAGCTGTTGGTAAATCATGAAAGTGACTAGAGCGACGCTGACAGAGCAAACCGAGTTGCATTCACTTTGGCATAACTCTCCAGTGAGCCTTCCTTTCCATAACAATGCATTTTTAACAGGGTCTCTACGACACGTCTGGCTAGACATAGAAAGCGCAGGCATGCGTACATGCATCGTTGCAGTTTATGCTCAGTTCACGGTCGTGTGCTTACATGTGGTGCTATGTTAATGCTAGCGACTGACAGCTGTGTCTTACCTCAGGTGATGCTTATGGAGAGACTGTTTAATCTTTTCTCCTGGTCTTTTTATAGAATTGAATGAAAGACCTTTGAAAGCCATTTAATGTGTTAAGTACCCCGCATCCGTAGGTATCATTTTCCAACCAGCTCAAAGATGTTTTTGCTGTGTTTGTTTGCTTGTTTGTGCTTTTTTACCCTTTTGCGGACAGAAAATACATAAGGGGTGCTAATTTTAGCTCACCAAGAAGAACATGCACGACAGCCACCAGCCTACAGTGGACCACAAGTGCATTTGCAACTCATCCTACAAGCTTCAATCACAAACAAAAGTGTTAGCCACAGCCTGCTGCTGTGTTTGGCCTTTTTCTGTAAAGAAGAAGTGTTTTGAGGTTGTTCCACTTTTTACAACTATCCTATCCCTTCATGATGCTTGGTAGTCATATGTTTTTAAGCCAGCCTTTGAGACTTATTATAGAATGTTTAGAAATCAAATCTTTATTTTAAAGGAATTTAATGACATAATATGAATATAATTAATATAAATACATGCTGTGTTATTTCTACATACATTACTGTTTAATATTTGTTGGTCAGTACGTTTTTTTTTTTTTATTCTTTAAAAAATTAATAAATAATATTTTTATTCAGCAAGAATAAAATGATGTCAAGGATACTTGACAGTAGGTGTGTAAAAAGTGCGTCAGCCTTCCGGTCTCTCTCGTGGAACCAACACGGAAGTGACTAAATCTGCAATTCATCGTCTGGCCCCTAGAGGTTGGCTCCAAAATGGAGTCAGTACCATAGTAGTCTCAGCCTCAGACGTTATGCCCACGGACCGTTGGCTAAACGTCTGATGCATATGGGACACAAAAGTGAAAACACTTCAGGAGTGTCGAAGTCGTCATCGGATTGGTTGAATTATACAGGATTTCCGCGAGTTCTTTAACAATCCACCGGGAAACAAAAATGCTGTGGCGCCAAATGCCATTACATCTGGCTATGCGAAACTAGTCCCATAGACTCCCTATGTTAAAATGCCTAACTTTACAGCAGAAAAAAATTTGTTTACAGCCTGGTACAAAAAGTGGTTTTGGTCTATATAGCTAATTTTGCCCTTCATGACAACTGTGAAGGGGGTGTTTTTTTTTATTTTTAATAACTCATCGTTTAAATTACATTAAGCCTTAAAGCTCTATATATTTAAGGCCGTGGCCACTGCTGTCGCTGCCGTCGAGCTAGGTGGGTGTGGTTTCAGCAACCAGCTCCCGCCTCTTTGCCCATTTTTGATTATCTAAGAGTGGCGAGCGGTGACGAGCTGCCAAGATGGTGACGGACGCCTCTGCCCACTTTGAGCTTGAAAAACTCTCTTCAGTAACAGACACTACGTCCATGTTTTTATACAGTCTATGGTGTAAACTGACAGTAAATGTGGAAGTTAAGACATACATTGTTACAAAAAAAATCTAAAATCTGAAGTTTTCACAAAAAATATTAAGCAGCACAACTGTTTTCAACATTAATAATAGTAAGAAGTGTTTCTTGAGCTGCAAATTAGCATATTAGAATGATATCGGAAAGATTATTGTGACACTGAAGACTGGAGTAATGATGCTGAAAATTAAGTTTTGCATCACAGGAATAAATTACATTTGAAAACATTTTAAAATAGAAAGCAGTTATTTTAAATTTTTAAATTGCAAATGTTTTTTTTTTTTTTTTCAAATCAAATAAATACAGCTTTGCTGAGCATTAGAGTATTTAAAAAAAAAAAAAAAAAAAAAAATATATATATATATATATATATATATATATATATATATATATATATATATATATTATATATATTATTATTATTATTATTTATTTTTCTAATGCTCACCAAGGTTGTATTTATTTGATTAAAAATAAAAATAATTACATTTGCAATTTAAAATAACTAAAAAATATATAAACTACAAAACAGTTGGTCAGGACAGGTTGCAGGCCATAACCGAATTGAAATTTCCCATAAGAGCACCGCAGCCCATCATCCCACCTTTTTTGATTTCCTGCTTTTTAGATACTGTACAATAAAGAAGTGTGTATATTCAGACATAGGAAGTGTATTTGTTCATCCCAACCTTACCTTCTTTGACTTGGCCCTGATTTCTGTCAGACGTTTGTTTGGGCGCCACTCTGTTAGAGCTCCACTATAAGACAAACACCTTTTCCTTCTCTCTAGTACTTTACTGTGGGCTGCCACAGAGTGAGTATGTTGCTTTGGCTGAAGGGAAATCGATGTAGCCTCTTCACGGCACACTGATTTTGTCTGGCTCCTGAGAAATAATTAAAGAGTCGCCCCTACACCACTCAGCCAATTTGATGATGACTAGTGCTCTTACATAAATCGATAGCTGCTTTTTTTCTTTTACTATTATTAATTTATTTTTTCCCCCATCTCGCAGTAACACACACATTCTCCTCCGGCGGTTGTTGGTCAGTGTGTCACTGTGCCATGTCAGCAACGTTGATACGTTTTGACAGGCTTTCCCCTAAAAAAGAAGAAAAACACCCTCCTCCCACCAGCACATACAGTGGAGTGGGAGATACCATGTCGGAAACTGAGGGGGATTCGCCACACACTCTGCATCAGATGAAAATGAAGCTGTAAGGCTGGAATGGAGGTGACTGGCTGAGTTTTTGCACTGAGGCATTTTTTTGTCCGCCTGTCTCTTTTGTTTTCTCCCGATGTCAGGTTTTAAAATGAATGTAGCTGCGCCATAAGGACAAGCGGCATCTGTGAACACTGAAATATTACATTGAAGTGTTATGTACTATTACAAACCGGTGGCGTTTTCAACTATAGAACACTGATTGTTTTGAGCCAAATAAATACCACTCTTAATTGTAGTAGTAGAAGTAGTAGTAATAATAATAATATAATTATTTAAAAAATTGAATGGTGACTTGTAATCAAATCTAATATTTTCAGAAAGATAATAATAATAATAATAATAAAAGACTACTAACAACCTCAACAACAAAATAGAACAACAACAGTGTATTCTACAATAGGCTATTACTAACTTGAATCCAACTATGTTTTGAGAGGAAGCTGAATTATTATCATTATCATTAGTAGTAGTAGTAATAATACCATATTTTCAGAAAAAGCTTAAGGCTTTTGGCAGCCATTAAGTAAAGACTTGCAAGGTTAGGAAGCTTCAGATCAATGTATTGTGATGTGAAACAGCCTTGGGAGAGCTTTAGCATTGAACACAGCGAGTGGGTTATGAAAATATACGGTGGTGGTGCAGAGACGCTAGATGCTAGTCCCTGCTAATAGTCAATGCTAGCTTCCAGTTTATACAAAGTGTGTACCAAAATTATGAGCGGCAAGAAGAATAAAATAATAATACCAAACATTACAGTATAAACATGTATTTTATTTCCCCTCACTACATAAAAAAATCCAATCAGTTGAATGGTATTCAGAAAGTGAATGAAAAATATGCTGACATTCATTAAAATGAAAACATTTATTTAAAGCAAAACTGAAACTACCTATTTGTGGGAAATGTGCCATTTAAATAAACAACAGACATTTTATTAGTAATTGCATCCAACTTTGTTTTCAGAAAGGTAGCTGGGCTGTAGTTGAGCTATATGAAATAATTGATATTTTGGTGAATGCGTCCAATAGAGCATCCGTGGTGCAGTGTGGTACTGTCCTGAGGGGCACACTTCCTTTATTTCTATACATTTCTCTTCAGAGACAGCATTCTTATGCAATCATATCCGTGACATCAGCTGTTGTTTTTAAAATACTTTTTTCCTTTTCTTATTTTTTTATTTTTTTTGTTATTGATGAGGTTTACAGTGTAACACTACAAACTGATACAAAAAAAAATGAACATGAACAGTAAGATAACTGTCATCATTTACTTACCCTCATGTTTTCAAACCTGTATGGTTTCCTTCATTGTGTGAAACACAAAATGGCATTAAATGGAAAAGAGCAGCATGAACATTCTACTAAATATCTCTTAATGCACTTTATGAAAAAAATCATGATGTTGAGTAAATGATGACCAAATGTGTAATTTGTAGGTGATCTATCCCTTTAAACTTGAACCCTAAATCCTTCACCAGTTTGCGGAAAATGGGACCATGAGACAACCCAAAGGTAACGGCACTGCTAGGTGCATCTCCTAACAAGATGACTGTTCAAAAGCTTTTCTGTGCTCTGGAGAACATGAAAGACGTGTTTAAAAATTTAAAAGCCCGATCTGTTCCAGTGCTATGGAGCGGCAGAGGGAAGCAGATTTTCACATCGTCGTAATTCCCCAGTCGCTTGCTTTGTAAATTAATTAAGATGTTTATGACAGCTGCTTGCACCTAATGGAATGCGTATAGACTTTTGTCATTAATAATTACTGGACTGTAAGGCTTCTTCCTTTGTGTTGTCGGGGACATATGGACTCTTCTATGGCTACTGTATGTCCTGCGGCTAACCTCTTGTTTTGTCATAAGCTGTCGTAATATTTATGCATACACATAACTGTAACTAGCAGTGTAGAAGCTAAAGGCACCTGTAAACACCTATTTTAGCAAAAGAATTGTCAATTCAGTATTTTTATCTTATAAATATCAATGCGCACTTAAAACAAGATATGTTTACATAAGAAAAACTTTTTTCTTACCACACTTTTAATTTAACTACACATACAACATTTTGCAAGATGTATGCCTGCGAAGTGATCTTTCTTTCTACTTAAATAAGTGTAATATACAGAAAAGCATTAGCTTTGATGTTTTGCTAATACCTCAAAATTATCTTGTGAATGTCTGTGGGTGAGCATGTCTTTGCCATTCAAAATCAAAGTGCACTTTTTCGTTTTACAATGCCGTCTTATTGCACTTCTTGGAATCCCGGAAAATAAACCATGAAACTTTAACCAATGAGAGAACAGTTTACTCGCACTTGACTAGTATTAACAAATTTAGTCCGTTTAGAAACTTTGCCGTGTTAAAGTGAACTGCAACAAGAATAAAAAGCAACACTGTAATAATTTGAATCCCTGATTCGGAACAAAGCAGTTGATCTACAGTCATCCAAATGATGAACAAGTATTACCGTTAACAGTATATTTTCAATAGATTTCGTCCATCTGTTATCACGGTCCGTTATGTGTTTATTTGTTTATTTGTTTGTGGCATTTAATCTGTCTTTGGTGCCTGTATTACATTTTATAATAACAGTTCTACATTTCATTCTATTAGACATGCAATTTTGGCAGAGTAGAGTGTGCATTTAAACTACAGTACAGTGCTGTTGGCTAGCACCGAAATTCATCTGATGCAACCTCAATTATGGAGTGTAATGTTCATTGTATCATGTTTGCAAAACAGTCCTTTCCAAAGGAATCTGTAGAACTGTCTAGACCTACATTTGCCACAAAATGGTAGCTTGCCAAGAAACTACCAAGTATGTATTAGCACTGCCAGGTTTTTTTTTTTTTTTCAGTCAACAAATGCCTCTTTCTTGATACAGCTTTGTCACATACATTAGCTTTTTGTTATTGTTTACTTAAATCACAAAATATCCACTTTGTGTAGTGAAATAAAATATGAGTGACTATTGAGTCACTGCCTAAATACCAATCATATAACTAGTTTTGAAGAGATGCCAAGACTTATTTCCTGCAGTGGAAATGGATTTGTCTTCTCATCAAAAGAGAAAACAATGTTTATACAGCCGGTGCTTTCAGACAGAAAGCCCCAGAAGCTCTTGTTACTTCAGAGTCAATGGGGAAAAAAATATTAAATAAATGGCCCTATTTCACTGATTATGAGATTGTTAAATTGTATTGCTGTTTTATTTACTCAACCTCCATTGTTCTCTCAGGGGAGCAGAAGGCGATATATTTCTTCATAGTTGGTAATGTAGTTCCCGAACATGTATAGATTCTTGTATATTAGAAATTATATTTCCAAAATTCTATATGTATATATTAGTGGTGGGCCGTTATCGGGCTATAAAAAAAAAAAAAATCGCACAGTTTGTTGATTTAAACATTAAGGCATCCAAAAACAAGATGCGGAAAAGCTGAACAGAGTAGCTGTTACTCGCGCGCTGTGTTCGGTGCGGAGAGAGATCGAGAGCCGTGTATCACGAACAGCGACGCTGAACTGAGCTCTCTTCTGCGAAGTTCTCCTCGAAGTCCCTCCTGCACCTGAACGAACAAATACAAATCGCAGTTTGAACAAACAAAAAGAGCCCAATTCAGTACTCGCGGTGTTCTGGTGTTCAGGGCTCGCGCAGAGAAAGGCGTCTCAAAACACTTGAACATCAAATTGGCTTATTTTTGCTCTTGTGCCGACAAATACATACAAAATATATCAAAATATCCACCTCGGAAATTATGCTCGAAAAAACTGTCAGTTAGTTCTTAAGTAAATGTAAACAGTTGGAAAAAATGGGATGTGTATTATATTGGATGCGTTCATCGCCTCTTAAAGTGTCCGCGTCTAATTTAGCTGCTGGCTGCTGTAATGTTAATCCAAGAAAATGAAAACGAAAATCACTCACTGCTCTTGACTCAATTACTTTTTAGTTTTAACAGTCTTATTGTATTGTAAAGACTTACTGTTTGTCAATTTTATTTGGGTAACACACATATTCAGAATTCGAATGAGCCATTTTAATCTAGATTAATCTAGATTAATTTCAAGATCACAGTGAGATTAATCTAGATTAAAAAAAATTAATCTGTGCCCACCACTAGTATATATACAGATGCATAGAATGGTTTCTGAAGGATTGTGTGACTCTGATCTTCCATGTTACCATCAAAAGAATACATTTTAAAATATATTAAAATGCAATATATAAAATGTCCCTTAGATAACTACATAATGCACTTGTTTTATGTGGAAACTTTTGAGCTGGGGTGTTTTTAAAATTTAATTATTATTTTTTTAATGAATTTCTAAATGTAGTGTTAGAATTGGTGTTCCTGAGGCTCAGTGGTAGAGCATTGCATTAGCATCGCTAAAGGTTGTGGGTTCAATTCCCAGGAAATATACACATACTGGTAAGAAAAAAAAAAATTGTATAGCCTCAATGCACTGTAAGTCACTTTGGATAAAAGTGTCTGCTATTTATGTAAGTATTATTGTTTACTCACAGTATAGCTTAAGATAGCTATGTCCAGTAACAACAAACAGGTCTGCACACCTGCCTGCTTTCTCCACCACTTTTCAAAACCATGATGCCCAAGCTAGTCACAACCTAGCAACCACAAACTACTCTGTACCATTGTGGTGAACATTTTTAGAGAGGAGATAAGAGTTTGTTTTGGTTATTGTCCATGCACCTCACTGGCCCCCCATGTCACATACGTCCAAATTAGTGCAGGATATTGAAGCATTAATCCTGAACCCCATTGGCTGGAAAGTGACTTCTCTGATCAACTTGCTTCTGTAACAAGAGGCCCTTTGATCTTCACAGCACACTTGGAAGAGTGCTGGCCGAGCTCTCAGGTTTTAATCAGAAAAAAACATGAAAGATAGATGCAGAACTAAGGGGCCAGACATTGCCATGGCCGCGTACAGTAGCCGAGAGAGATTTCCTCCTGCCTCCCCTACAAACATCTTGAGAGATCCTCCGATATTTCCTCCACTCTGCTGAACCAGAGGATTCTCACTAATTCTGTGGCATTAATTAGAGGATTGACAGACGTGTAATTCAGCTAATAGGGAGCTTTATTACCTGAGAGGTTTGTCGTGGCAATTAGCTTTATTGGCCGGTGCAGGATATGGACCAAGCGGACTCTTTGGTCTTACTCCCGGTTTCACTCTTACAAGTTTCATCAATTCAATGAGCTGAGAACAGCACACTGTATAGGCCGATGTCCCTGTGGGTGTGGGGGGTTGTTTTCTATGAAATTTTACTCACACACATACGCAAGATTAGACTAGGATTATAAGGGATGTTTAATTCATCTGCACTCGCCGCTAGCTTAGATGGGGAGGTGGGGTGGAAGCAAACATTCAAGTCAAATGCACAGGGAGGGTGAGCGCGGTAGACATGGCCTTTAGATGTGGTCGGGCTTGGAAAGTACGACGACCAAGACTCTTCAAGACAACGTTAGCTGCATCAGAGTTCACACACTCAGGGGCTGGTGAGATGAAAGAGAAGATATGCAAGTGCTTCAGTTGCTATCCACACTGACTCGTTCAGAAGTTGATACATCTGCTGTGCTTTTTTTGCTTTTTGCACTGACATTTTGAGATGAATCAACAGCAAGCGCACAAACCCGGGAAAGTTTTGGGATGGAATTTCTCGTCATGTTCATTATGAGTCATAAAGACAGGGTTTTGCAGACTTCGCAAGAACCAGTTGCTGCTTAGCCAGGCTGTGGATGCAATTGAAGATGTGACCCCTTGTTGTGGTTTCTCTGCAAGGACAGCTTGTTCTGACAAACATCATTGACACTTTATCAGTGGGAGCTATTGCTGTTTTGTAAATCTGTCCATTTATAAATTATTACTGTTGATGTTGGTAGGCGGTGAGACAAATCCTTGATCCCACACACCAATGTCTCCTTCGATTAACACGGAAACCTACCAACATCTGTTGCCATGACTTATCGCAAGAGGAAAGAAAGTTTTAGTTGCATAACATTGGTTAATGGAAATTATGTCATTTCTCAATAGTTCGCTCAATAGATCCCAGTACTAACTAGCAATGTCTTAGCAACCATCTATAACACCTCAGAAACCACATAGTGCCCAGTAGCCACCCAGAAATCTACAGTAACCATCTATATTTGCCTAGTAACCTCTCAAAACACTAGCAGCAACTTTGTGGCTTTAACTTCATTGAATAAGTGAATTTTGCATAGACAAGCTCCAATCTTTTCTTTAAAAAAATATATTTTCTTAGCTTGGCTATACATCCAGATCCAGTCTACCATAGTTTTTGTTATCTTACAGCATAAGAAGAGAATTTGCATATTTTAAAAGAAAAGAGAAGACTGGCTTTGTTCCAGCTGTATGACAAAAGTTACATCTCGATCACTAAGTCTAGCATGGTAGAGAAATGAGAATCTGAAATAGCTCTTGGCTCTAAGATATGTTTAATATGCCTCCATATACAGTGGGGCTCGAAAGTTTGGGCACCCTTTGCAGAATCTGTGAAAATGCGAGTAATTTTCAAAAAATAAGAGAGATCATACTAAATGCATGTTATATTGTATTTAGTTATTCATGTTATTTATTTATTAAGGAAACAAGATGCATTAAAAGCTGGGGGGTGATAACTTTTGGAATTTGAAGATCAAGGTAAATTTTACTTAATTTGTGTACCGGGAAACATAAAAGTATCTTCTGTTGCTTACGAAGGGCAGAACTAAATGGAAGAAATATATATTTCAACAAAATAAGACAAATTTGGCCATCTTCATCGTGTTCAAAAGTTTTCACCCCCCAGCTCTTAATGCATCTTGTTTCCTTCTGGAGCATCAGTGAACGTTTGAACCTTTTTTAATAGTTTCCTCAGTGTGATAAGATGTATCTCAAAATCATAAAGTCACTGCTGGATAGGGTTCAAATATGCATAGATGATGGAAAACTGAAGAATCTGCAGGACCTTAAAGATTTTTCTGAAGAACGCTGCTCAGTTTAACTGTTCGGAACAAACAAGGGACTCATGCACAGCCATCACAAAACAGAAGGACAGTCGAGGATCATCAGGTAACAGAACACAGTATTAAGAACCAAGGGTTCCCAGACTTTTGAGGGGGTTATTTTAATAATTTCAGCAATTTTTTTGTCTTGTGGACTAAATGTTAATATCTTTTATGTACAATATCTTACTCAGGACAGTACTAAATAAAAAATAACATGCATTTAGTATGATCTCTCTTATTTTTTGAAAATTACTCATATTTTCACAGATTCTGCAAGGGGTGCCCAAACTTTCGAGCCCCACTGTGTGTGTGTGTATATATATATATATGTGTTTTGTTAAATTAGCTTCTATGAGATGCATGGAGTGTGAAGTGAAGAAAGTCATAAATTCAACTCAAATTCCTTTGCTGAACCACAGACCACAGCACTATGATTTTCTCACATGCAGACACTGAGAGATTACTACTACTCTCATGTCCACAATTGGTTAATGCGGCCGCAATATCTGCCCGAGGAGACGACTTTGGTTTGCTAAATAAATAGATAGATTCATTTAATTATTTTGACCGCTCCCCGTTCTGGCCTTCACTAAGGGGAAAATGTAGTTTCTCACTGTAAAGTAAACCTATCTGAGTGCTATGCAAGTGCTACATGGAATGTAATTCGTAACATGGGAAATATTAGAAAAGGGAAAATATCCAAACATGTCAGTGTAGACTCAGTATAATTTGTTTTTTATGAACATAGCTAAACCGATGGCCTTAGTAGGATGTTCTGTGTCGCCAAGGTCCAGTCAAGTATGTTACAGGGTGGTCTTGTTGAATGCTAGGGTCTGTGTTTATGATTGTGGTTTCAGATGTCATGGGGAGCTCAGCAGGGGATCACAAATGGATTACTAAGGAATGGGAATGCTGAAGTGTGGGAGAGGATGCATGCCCCCCCCTCCCCCCCAAGGCATGTCCGTTAGCTGAACATCTGAAGGAAGTCAACAAAAGCTGCGTTCATACAGAAATGTTGAGGATTGACAGAGCAGAGTATTTTATATATGACTGCCAATTTAACCTATTCATACAACAGCTACAAACATTTGAAGTCAGTCCCCTTTTAGCATAGCTGTTGTCCAATTAGCTAGCTGTTTGCAAACTTGCTCTGAAGAGTTGGTTTTGAGTCATAAAAATGTTAGGTAGTCAGTTTGGTTATAGAATGCAGAGGTCACCCTGGCTTATAACCAAACTGTGCGTGAACCATTTAAAGAGGTCTGACAACTGAATAATCTTTGTGTGAACGTAGCCTGGCAGAGATGACTGAAGGGACCTTGTCTGCAATGGTGAATAGCTGGTGAGTCAGCATTCCGAGAAACAACTATACATTTCCGCATTCCTTCCGATCAGCTGGTTACTGTATATTCACGTGCGCTCCGCTAACGACTCCTGCGCCTGGGCACGTAATGGTTCTGCTGCGTTGTGGGACCGATTTGGCGTAATCATAATTTGTTTGAGCATTTAGCTGAATGAGCTTCTGTTGTGCTGCATCTTAGCAATAACAATGGCGCTTATCGTCTGGACTCCCTGCGGTACAATTAAAATTCCGTTGGAGTCTCCAAGCTGCCTGCCAGCCATGCCTGCTGTTCAAGTGCCCTTCCTGGGCCTACGTCAATCCCCTTTGCTGCTATCTATTATTCACAAGCTACCAGACAATTTTAGGGACTTACCTTTAGACTCCTGGGCTGGAAAAGCAGGAGGATGGAGTAAAGTTCTGGTTGTCCAGTTTCTTGAATCTTAAACCGACTCTTTGATGGTCAGTCGTTCTAGTGGTGACTGGTCTGTTCTGATCATGACAGCAAGAAAGAATATTGCTAAATGCAAATATCAATGGTGACTCCTTTCCTAGTTCTGAAGCTAAACCGGTTGAGAACCAATGAGTCTTTCCAGAATTTCTTCTCTGCTTGATTACTGTGGCCTTTTATCCTACATGATTTGTCTCCACAGCAAACTTCTGCTTGGTTTCTCATCATGTTCTCCTTTTCAACGTGACACTACGACAATGTAATTTCTACGTCCTCTAAAACTAATTTGGATGTAAATCTGCTATTTGAGGAGATGTCAGATGGCGAATCGTTCAGTGGGAACCTGTAGAGCCAGCCACGGTGGCTTGATTTTAGTTAAAACCAATTAGAAATGACCAGAAATAACAGCGCCTGGAGATGAAGTCATTTTTCTCTTGATCCTCCCTGGAGAATACAAGGCCTCTCTATGGAGTTCCTTAAGTGTTTTAGAATATTAGGAGGAGAGATGATGAAAATCATCAAGCTTTTTTAATCATTGCATTTTGCATTTGAAAGTTTATGAAGTATAATAAGGCTAAGTGTGTCAGTGAAGAACTCTTAAGAGTATGTCGGAATGACTTTGACGGAACAAAACTTGGATGACATCTGTCCTCTCTTCTGATTAAATAACTCTACTTATGATTTGCAAGGTGATATGTCATTTAAAAAGACACACTATATGCAATTAACTAGCATGTGTATAGGAAGGATATCATAATCTGCTAGACTTGTATTGATCATAACACAGTTCTTGCAAAAGCATTCTTGGTTTTCATAATATGGGTGGAGATGAGATCAGTGTTGGTTTTTACAGACCATTTGATTTTTTAAAAATCTTCCATTTCTAATTGATGTTAACCTCAGTGTCAGATACACTCTATATAACCCCAATAAGTGGTCAAATTCTCAAATATAAAATTATAATAACAAAATATATAGCTAATCTCAATATGTCAACTGTTTGATTATAAGAAAGGTGATGCTTTCTATTCAGTGCATGTATATTTAGACAGGATTTTACTGTGCATTTTTTAGCTAGGCAGGATAAATGTTCATACGCATGTGTAATCTGTTAAAGAATGTGCACTGCATGTTATTTTCTGACCAGCTTAAGACATCTGTGTCTGCAAAACCAAAATGTTTTCTATAATATAATTGACAGGATGAAAGATTAATTTATTTTCGGAGGGTGGGTGGCCATAATATTGTCTCTTGATGATGCTATACCTTAAACAGAAGTGGATAGAAATCTGTGCAAATGTTTGTGGTTGTCACAACTACATTGTAGCATTTCTTCTATGCTAAGGCTAGTTTCTCTTAATTTGCAAGTAAAAAATTTAAGGTTTTAAGACATCAATAGACCCTATTACATTCGAAGTGAAGTGACATTCAGCCAAGTATGGTGACCCATACTCAGAATTTGTGCTCTGCATTTAACCCATCCGAAATGCACACACACAGAGCAGTGAACACACACACACACTGCGAGCACACACCCGGAGCAGTGGGCAGCCATTTATGCTGCGGCGCCCGGGGAGCAGTTGGGGGTTCGATGCCTTGCTCAAGGGCACCTAAGTCGTGGTATTGAAGGTGGAGAAAGAGCGGTTCATGCACTACCCCCACCCACAATTCCGTCCGGCCTGAGACTCGAACTCACAACCCTTCGATTGGGAGTCCAACGCTCTAACCATTAGGCCACAACTTCCCCTAGTCAGACCCCATATTAGTAAAAACCAAAACTGAAGGGCTGCTTATCAATTTGATCACATTTTTTGTTATGTGCTTCATTGCGCAAACATTGTAAGCCCATTGTATTGGCTGTCCAAATCTGTTCCTGGAAGGCCACTGTCCAGCAGAGTTTAGCTCCAACCTTAATAAACACACCTGAGCAAGCTAATCAAGCTCTTTAGACCCACTGGAAACTTCCAGGCACGTGTGTTGGAGCTGTTTGGAGTGAAACTCTGCAGGACTTTGGACCTCCAGGACCAGAATTGGACACCCCTGGCTTAAGAGATTGTAGAAACCATTAGCATCAATGAAATATACTTATGATTAGGATGCTTTTGGTGAATGCAGCCATGTTCAGTACATTGAGTTTGTAGCCTGTTGATGAGTCTAAGAGCTTTCCTTACTTGCAATGGCTACTAAAAATGGAAAGTCCCTTTTTTATATTACAAAATTATACTGACACCTGAAACATTTTGTGTAAATGTAAAATGCCTACCTAAAACCAGGGGACTGTTCTTCCAATCTATCACAATTGCGTTGGGGTCCACCAACCCTCAAGCAAGCCACCCATCTCCATCTCTGTCATCACTCCCACCCAGCTCAGCTGTTACTTTTCCAGAGGCGTCTATACCAGCCTTGTCCTTGAATGGCTGAGAGAGCCTTTGTCCTCCCCCCTCGCAGGTCTCCCTAGATTGAACAGTGAATGAGGATAAGTGTGAAGCAGCAGTCGATGAATCAAGCGGTCTGACCGGCAGCAGCCCGGGGGAAGAGAGAATGTTGAGCGAGCCCCCTCCTACGGGACTGGCCTCGCATTAGGAACTTCCTCGTCCGTGTGTTTCTGCCACAGGTTAAATGGATCGTTCCCATTAGCTCGGTGAGGGGACAGCTCCATTACGTGAAGGAGACTCTAACTTTGAATGTCACGGACTGCCGAACCCCAGCGCAGCACGTCAAGCACCCTTCCGGAGAGGCCTCGCTGACAATAACCATCCATGATAATCATTTGCTGTCAGGCGCTAAGGAAGCTGAAATTATGATGCACAGCCTGCTAGACAGACCCAGGCAGGGCACTCTTCAGTGCCGCTGGTTGGGTGGTGACAGAACTTTCTTGCTCACACATCTAGGACCCAGTAATTGAATTTGAACCCTGCATGTTTCTTAACATTTTAGACTGGTATTTGGATAAGGAATAAAGACCCTGCTTGGTTATGCAGGCCTGACATCAGTTTTGTTATTTTTTAAACATGAGCATGACACAGTTTCACCAGGAGAAACTGAACCCAGATCCGCATTACTCTGTCACCGGGTTTTTCCCATCTGTGATATAGGCAGCTTTACCTGACAGGAATGCAGGGGACTCGGCCCTCCGTGGCAGATGTGCTAAAGGTTAACTTCAAACAGTCATCAGTGTGCTCGGCATATGGAATCTTCAAGAGGGAGAAAGCAATGAATGATGGCTGTGGACATGCTCAGAATATTTTCCAGGAATTACCCAGCACACTGTTATCAGTCCCGGACAGTATTTTTGAATGGTAACATATTATAATTGTGAAATTGCTATTTTTGTAGTTAAAAATGACATGGGTCATGTATGGCTTTAAAAATGATTTATTAATAGTATGCACACAAAATAATTATCTAAATTGTATGACTCACCTGTAGACATTGGGAAAGATGACCTTTAGCTTGGCTGATGCAAAAAGCGGAAATTATCATGAGTAAGTGTTTAGCCTTGAGTTGACTTTCATGTCCACAAATGATAACAAGATGATAAAAATGATAACAATATATATATATATATATATATATTTATATCAGAGCCAATGTAACTTCTAAAGGCATTTTTTCTTGTGCATGTATTCTGAGGATGGTAAAGTTTGGTTTGACAACTCTATCTACCTATTGATCTATCTATCTATCTATCTATCTATCTGTTTGTCTGTCTGTCTGTCTTTTTGTCACAATCTTTGTCACTCTTTCTACAGTATTTATCCACCCATCCATTATCCTTTGTACTGTATCTGCTTGTCTTTCTTACAGTTACATATCTATATATCTGTCTTATAATCTTTGTCTAAATCTTAATGAACATTTTTTATTTTTTTATTACTGTCCTCCAGTAGTGTGATCAGTTGATGAATTTCACAGCACTTTGTAACCGCAATCATGATGTCGTCCTTTGAAGAATGCCAGATGAGCTTTTTCCATCTGTCAAGGATGGATTCACCTCCAAAATGACCCATCACCCCATCTTCCAGTGGAGTAGACATAACCTGGCAGGCTTCACCAGTGTCAGGGCCTAGACCCAGACCCCCTCCAGCTCCAAACTCTGTTCACCCATTGGTTCCCTGGCCCCTTCCCTTTGCACCCTCCAATCAGAACCCTCCCAATTACACCTAGAGGAGGAAGTGGGCTTTCTCCCCACCCCTCCTCTCTCTCTCTCTCTCCTAGCAACAGGCCATTTTTTCTGACCGAGTCTAGCATCCTCTTTTTGACAGTAATGATTTCCGAGCAAGTACACTTTTTTTGTGTTAAGATTGGTTTTCATATCTATAAGTGACATTGACAGAATAGCTGTTGTGGTTTGGGAAGGATCAGAGACAGATAGCTGATAGTGGTACGGAATAAGGATGGGGATCGCATGGAGAGAGAGAGAGGCTGAGAAAGAGAGGGAGGACTGAGCAAAAATGAGTGATAGTGGCAGAAATTGGATCAAAGACTGACGGTGTCCTCACAGTCTTCTCAGCAGAGTTCATGAGATATCTGATAACCGCAAAAGCACAACCTGTTTTGTCTCATGCTGTATGTGAGACTGGCCATTATCCACATGGTGATAGAATATATGTTGTTTTCCACAGTGGTTTTTGCGGTTACCGCTGAAGCATGCTTTCGTTTACATGTTCACAAAGCTATATCTGAAAAGCTTGATGTCACCTAGTAGGCTGTACTATTTCTTTTTAAGGAGTTAAATGGCTATTTAACCTTAGCTTTAGGCTACTTTTTAGGTAATGCAGGTTTTCTGATATCGCCCATACCTTTATGCCTTCCTTTTATCTGTAGAGTACAAAAGATTATAATTTAGAAAAGTGTTGCCTTTGGGATATGCCAAGACACTCTTAATTTTTAAATGCTGTTGAATTTTACATACATTTTACTGTCAATTTGGAAATGCATAGACTATCCATTTTGACACTTTAATCTATCAATGAATTTGTCTTCCACTCTTAAAAGATGGTATGTTATGAATTATCTCTAAAATACTTACAGTATTGTTCAAAATAATAGCAGTACAATGTGACTAACCAGAATAATCAAGGTTTTTAGTATATTTTTTATTGCTACGTGGCAAACAAGTTACCAGTAGGTTCAGTAGATTGTCAGAAAACAAACAAGACCCAGCATTCATGATATGCACGCTCTTAAGGCTGTGCAATTGGGCAATTAGTTGAAAGGGGTGTGTTCAAAAAAATAGCAGTGTCTACCTTTGACTGTACAAACTCAAAACTATTTTGTACAAACATTTTTTTTTTCTGGGATTTAGCAATCCTGTGAATCACTAAACTAATATTTAGTTGTATGACCACAGTTTTTTAAAACTGCTTGACATCTGTGTGGCATGGAGTCAACCAACTTGTGGCACCTCTCAGCTGTTATTCCACTCCATGATTCTTTAACAACATTCCACAATTCATTCACATTTCTTGGTTTTGCTTCAGAAACAGCATTTTTGATATCAGTTCTCAATTGGATTAAGGTCTGGAGATTGGGCTGGCCACTCCATAACATTAATTTTGTTGGTTTGGAACCAAGACTTTGCCCGTTTACTAGTGTGTTTTGGGTCATTGTCTTGTTGAAACAACCATTTCAAGGGCATGTCCTCTTCAGCATAGGGCAACATGACATCTTCAAGTATTTTAACATATGCAAACTGATCCATGATCCCTGGTATGCGATAAATAGGCCCAACACCATAGTAGGAGAAACATGCCCATATCATGATGCTTGCACCTCCATGCTTCACTGTCTTCACTGTGTACTGTGGCTTGAATTCAGAGTTTGGGGGTCGTCTCACAAACTGCCTGTGGCCCTTGGACCCCAAAAGAACAATTTTACTCTCATCAGTCCACAAAATGTTCCTCCATTTCTCTTTAGGCCAGTTGATGTGTTCTTTGGCAAATTGTAACCTCTTCTGCACATGCCTTTTTTTTAACAGAGGGACTTTGCGGGGGATTCTTGAAAATAGATTAGCTTCACACAGACGTCTTCTAACTGTCACAGTACTTACAGGTAACTCCAGACTGTCTTTGATCATCCTGGAGGTGATCATTGGCTGAGCCTTTGCCATTCTGGTTATTCTTCTATCCATTTTGATGGTTGTCTTCCGTTTTCATTCCACGTCTCTGGTTTTGCTCCCCATTTTAAGGCATTGGAGATCATTTTAGCTGAACAGCCTATCATTTTTTGCACCTCTTTATAGGTTTTCCCCTCTCTAATCAACTTTTTAATCAAAGTACGCTGTTCTTCTGAACAATGTCTTGACCGACCCATTTTCCTCAGCTTTCAAATGCATGTTCAACAAGTGTTGGCTTCATCCTTAAATAGGGGCCACCTGATTCACACCTGTTTCTTCACAAAATTGATGACCTCAGTGATTGAATGCCACACTGCTATTTTTTTGAACACACCCCTTTCAACTAATTCAACTAATTGCCCAATTGCACAGCCTTAAGAGCGTGCATATCATGAATGCTGGGTCTCATTTGTTTTCTGAGAATCTACTGAACCTACTGGTAACTTGTTTGCCACGTAGCAATAAAAAAATATACGAAAAACCTTGATTATTCTGGTTAGTCACATTGTACTGCTATTATTTTGAACAATACTGTACCTACAGTGAATAAACAGATATCGATGACTCCTCCCTTGTCCAGCCTTTTAACCCATGACAGTTACTGGATTTGTAACAATCAAGGCAAATAATCGCCAAGAAAGAAACTGGCCCAAATAACATGGATGGGATAAGTGGCTTGTTCCCTTGGACCCACCATGTTATAATTTCACACAGTTAGTCCAGGGATAGTTCACTCTGAAATGAAAATTTTGTCAGAATTTACACAGCCTCATGTTGTTCCAAAAATGCCTTTCTTTCCTCAGTGGAACAAAAAACAGCATTTTAAAATCACAATGAATGGATTGGGACAACATGAAGATGAGTAATTGATTATAGAAGTTTCTACTTTGGGTGAATTATGTCTTAAATATTTCTCCTATATTTGAATCGAATTATCCTTTGTTTTAAGCTTTTTAGTTTTATCACTAATAGCCACAGCTTGACATCATATTTCGGTGATTGCCTTTTGCCCCGACATCGAGTGCTTTGTGATTTGATTGCAGGTGAAAGATACAAGAGGATCATCGCTTGTTTGTTTTTTCGTGCAATGTTGTAGTTGGACGTTGTGCTCCCAGCAATAGCGTAGTTGATCTTTATTGCTTGAACGGAGTGCCTCAAGTTTCGATACTGGGCCCTCTTTGTGTTTTTGCTGTCATATCCTCAGGTGTGTCTGTGAGCATGTGTGCCTGCTCATTTGCTTTACAATCTTTGACTTGTATTCCCTCTTCCCTTAAAAAAAAAAAAAAGAAAGGCATCTGAAGCATCGTTATCGCCGACCAGACCTCTTTTTATTTTCTGTGGAATTACTGAATCATGTCAGCTCGACATCCCTTGAGTTTCAAAAGCAAGCTGTAGAAAAATTAGCCATTGCTTCCGCATGACAAGTGGGATCTATTAGTCTGCTCTGGCCCATAGAGCATGAGCACGCTCAGTCCACATGGGACCCTCTGTTTCAGTAACACTTTCACACACACACAGATACGCACATCCATTCGTGCCTCTGTGGCATTAGTCATGCTTTATAAGGTCAGACATAAAGATGCACCCTGTGCTTCTGGGCTACACCAACAGACAAGAACATATTCACAGATCTGTTTAGCATTCTGTATGTGATTTCCTGTTAATTTCCATTGCATGGAGGTCAACTTTGACAGAAAGGCGACTGCCTGGTCCATGTGACAGCAACATACTGACCTGCCTGACCTTGCTTAGGCACAGCCAGTGGCAGCACTAGGAAGCATTAACACAGTCAAAGCTAGCTTTTGGCTTTCAGTCAATGTCACGGCTTAGAGCATCTCCCTTCCAATATGCTGTCAGCTTTTTCTGTATTTTACATTGCGTTCAGCTGTACACAACTGTAGTTTTACATACTATTTATTTTAAATAATGGAAATTTTTTTTATCTCTCTTTCTTTCAGGTATTTCAGTAACAAAGAAGACACACACTTGTAAGTAGTTATTTCTTTTATTAAATTGGTAATTCTAAATAAATTATTTGGATATTAAGTATTTTTTATTAATATTTTATTGTAATTTTGAAGACATACTTTGACAAGTTTGTCAGGTTATTTTATATATATATATATATATATATATATATATATATATATATATATATATATATATATATATATGTGTGTGTGTGTGTGTGTGTGTGTGTGTGTGTGTTTGATTAAAAAAATATATATTTAATTTTGTCTATCTGTAGATTTATTTCTACTGTAGATTTATTTATTTATTTGTGTAGTTGACAACAATAATAGTGCTATTTGTAAGAAAACTATTCCTCAGTTTAATTTTCACTGCTGAAAAATGCTTATATACTGTAGAAATCTAAATCCTTCATAGGGGTAAAGGCATTTTATTTATTTATTATTTTAATATTACTTTTAAAGAAGGTGCTATATCTGCATTGCCTGCCCTTTGAAAACAAAGATCTAGTTTGTGCATGAGCTTCATGTGAGGTTAAAGGCGTTCATTTTGAGAAGTCTCTGAGAAAGATGGATATCAGCTCTGGAGGGAAGATTGTAGTTTTGCATACATGACCTTTGAATACTCTGTGCATCCTACAGATTAAGTTTATCAGTGATTTGATCTTAGTTTCTAGTATTCTTGAGGTTTCAGGTCCGTTCAATTTCACACCTGAGTTTCTAAAGAAGTGTTTAAAGCTGAATCTTTGAATACTTCCTTTTCATTTCCACTTTAAATTATGAGTAGCTTAACAAGATACAATTCTGAAGTAGTTAAACCACAATCAAGCTATAATGATATCTCATTTTGTCACGGTAAAGGTTGGCTACCGTAAGTAGCATTTACCAAATAACCACTTGTTCAAAATACTTTAGCTTGCGATTATTAAAGCTATTCTATTTTGAAAACATTTAAGCAGCAGTCAATAGTGAAAACTGTAGAGGTGTTGGTGTTTTTAGCATTTTTAGCTAGATAGCATCATCAAGTTCCTGAGAGGCATGTATTTGTTTTGCATTTTAGTCAGCTATAAATCTAGCTAATGAAAGATCATCTTGTCATTTTATTTGAAAATACTGCCATCTTTTCATCTGTCTACATTCACTTGACTTATTGAAAGGCTTTAGAAATACCCAGTTGTAGCTGTCTTATCCATTCAGTCAGCATAAAGGTGGATCAGTGGTCTTTCATCCTTTTCTTCCAGGGCCCTACTGCTATCTTAATTACGGTGCTGATCACTTCCCCTTAACAGAAGGACGTGAAATCAAAGAACGTTTCAAGTGAGAAGGTTCAAAGCCATGGACCGGACTTCACTATTTAATCTCAGTGAAAGAAATGCTAACGACACATGTCAGAGAAAGCGAGAGAGGCCATTGGAGATTAAGAGTAAGAGAATGAATCGTGAAGATGATATGTTTTGGGCTCATGGCATGGGTCAAAGAGCAATCTTTGACAGAGAAAGGGTTCAAAAGATATGAAAGAAATTAGCATTTTTTATCGCTTGTAATGTGCTGATGAATTACTTTCATTAGTAGCAAGGAACCACCCAGCATACACTAAAAACCACGGTTGCCCTAGCACTCAAACATGGTAGCTAAATAAGCCAATTTTGGTATGTAATGTCAACTTCTCGATGATTTTCCTGTTGCATTTTGGAAATATACCACATTAGAGAATAAAATGTTCATGTTGACTTGAATGAAGGGATCAGCAGATATTCGCTGGAGGATGTACAGTGTGTTGGGTAGGGGGGTTGTGCAAATGTGCGTTTTACAATCAACTAGGCCGCATATGCACTCATAATGCATTCATGGAAGCAACTGAACTGGAATATGCTCATACACATGCTCATATGCACATGCAAACACACACACACAAAAACACCCAAGGCTATAACCCCCAAACATTACATTTAGACATATTTCCCCCAATCCGGGGTTGCCAGGTCTGAGAGACAACGACAGCCCAATGACCAAAACTAACCCAAACTAACCTAATGGACAATTTGTGGTCAGCATTAAATTACCCAATTATCTTATCTCACTTGTAAATTCACTGAACAACTGGCCTAATTGTTTCCATAAAAACAAGTAGGGGTGCTCCGATCACGATCGGTCCGATCGTTAATGCGCATCTCGTCAGTAAAGCCGGTTCTCTAATCAGCTGTTAATTCCATCAGGTGCGTGATTTCACATAGAGCAGCTGTTACTACACAGAGCCGTTGTTAACTGAGAAGATGCGCCAAAAAACGCTGAAAATGAAGTGGATTTGCGCATCTTCTCTATTAACAATGGCTCTGTGTAGTAACAGCTGCTCTATGTGAAATCACGCACCTGATCGAATTAACCGCTGATTAGAAAACCGGCTTTACTGACGAGATACGCATTAACGATCGGCTGATCGTGATCGGAGCACCCCTAAAAACAAGTATTGTTTTCCTGCTCGAATTTTTATGATATATTATATATTAATATTTTTTTTTTATAATGTCTTTTTAGTATTTGTGTTTTTTTTTTTTTTTGCATTTAGTGTTTATTGTTATTATTGTTTTCACTTTCCCCCAATTTATTTATTTTTATGTTGTATAATTATAATTATTATTTTTTTCATTTATCCCAATTTATTGGTTATTTACTCCGTTAACTTCTCCCGTAAATTCACTGTGTTGGCCTGAGTGTTTTCAGAAAAACGCCATTCTTATTACCTGTTTTGACTTGGTTCGTCAAAAGCTCATGTTATACAAATCTAATTTCAGAATCAAACGCAAAACAAGACCAGCAGAATTCCCACAGACTTGGCAACCTATTCCTACTCCAAAAATCTTACCCAAACACACTCGTCGCAAACTCTCACCTACCCACACACACATCACACAGACTTATCAGCCTCATCTCTCCTCTCTAGTCTGAATGATCAAAACCGTGGAAGCGGCCCACCGGTCCCCTCATCAATATAAATTACAGGGCAGCTGTTGGCTAGCAGGCACTTTCCTGCTCTCTCTCTCTGCCTTCACTGGCTGCACGTTCAGCCCTTAATAAGCCCGAGCACTTTCTGGAAGAGAACGGACACTTCGGTTCCCCTCTTTATGACCCACCGGCCGTCTCTCTGACCAGCTCAACATTTAGAAGGGCCACAGAGACAAAGAAAATGAACAAACATTTCAGAAATGAACGTTCAGGTTGAATTTCACTTCAGACAAGCTCATAGAATAATTCATAGTGGCAGACCGAAAAAAACAACTAAAAAATTATGAAAGTCAATGCTACTGTCAACTGTTTTTTTCTTACACGGTTTTGCTTAAATTCAAAAACTTTTTATTTATTTATGATTGAGGCTATGTGAAAAATCATTGATTAATCAACTAAGACAATATAATTGTTTACCATACTGAACACACATCTACTTTATTAAATTTTTTATAATTTTTTTTATTGTTTACTTTTGTCAGAGCTGTGGCCTAGCAGTTAACAAACAAGTGCAAGCCCATCCCCCATAACTTCCTACCAACAAAATGGCAAGACTTTTAAAACAGAATAAGCTGCAGAATGAGTGACAGTGCAAATTTCACTTTTCAATTTGTGACATTTCACATTTCTGAAAATGTTGATCTTTCCGCTGTTTTTGAATGGTTAGAACAGATGCTCCCAAGCCATTTGAGAATGTGGCGTAAACATTGACTGTGAAACTCTCCCCACAGTCTCTGTTTTACAGCTCAGTTTCGTGTATGGTTTTGCTTTACGTAAAACTTGACAGTTTTATGGCCAGCCTTTTTATATAGTGCTACTGCAAGGCCATGTGGTTCCTTCTGGCAACAGACTCTTTTCCTTATATAAACAGTGCTGTTTAATATCTCTCGGAGAGGAAAAACACAGCACTGGACAGGAATTAAGTACTTGGATGTCTCCCGTTAAGAACAGAGTGTTCTATGGAATTTAAATAAATGACAGAAATAAAACAGTGTTGTATAAAAAGGTCCACATAATGTTTTGTATTGCAAACGTACTTTTTAATGCAAGACGGGAAAAAAAATATTTGTTTTAACTAGAAGAAAACCGTCAGTGGTGTTTTCCTGTGCAAAATTTGTCACCTTAATGTGACATATGTGGTTTTTGCATGTTACTATGCGGGTATTTCTGGGAGTTTTTAGGGCGTAAGTGAAAAGTTTATGATATTCCAGTCCTTTTAATGTCAATCTACAGTTTTCTTCAGCCTGTTTTAATGTCTCTAAAGTCAAAATTGTAAGTCTTACTGCGTAGTAAAGTAACAGATCACCTCCTCTCAACAAGCCACATAATTTGAGGTGTGATTCATGTAGCAGCTGCACTACTAAACTTCTGGAAATTGTTACCTGCCACTGACTTGCCTTTGCTAATTATTCCCACACCCATATAATTGTGTCAGAGTTGAATTAAAATCACTGGTAGAATGTGACTATGTCCTGAATTCAAACTACAATTCAGTCTCTGCTTTAGTGAGATGAGTGGGTATTGTTGTAACCTGTCTGGGAGGACATGTTGATAAGATTCACTAGGCGATTAGAGGCAGTAGGCTGCGAATGTATGCTTGCATCTACGTGTGTGTGTGTGTGTGTGTGCGTCTCCCAGCTCTCATATCACAGTGACGATCCTTGGCCAGAGAAAGTGTCTGTCTCGCCAAGTCGCTGCACCTCACACACACACACACACACAGAAAAGCAGATAAGCAGAAGGATAAGTGCTGTGGATTTTTTTTTTAAATGCATGTACTACAAATCCAGTTACTGATAGCAGCTCTAGTACAGTTAAACAAAATATGCAATTGCAAAATAATGAATGTTTTAAACATGTTTCCTGATCACTGTCTGCCTTTGGTTTAACAAAAGGTGTTTGAAAACACCAATGAGATGCAAATGGTATCCAAAATGCTTGAGTTGGTACTAAAATTTGAATTTGATCGTATTTAGCGACAGTTTAAAAAAAATGAAGTCCTATATTATGAATATGAAAACAGAAAACACACGTAGCACCGAACAAGGAAAACTCAGAAACACAGGGTTTATATAATCAAAATGAAACGAGGGAATCAATGGGACACAGCTGGAATCAAATAAACGCAATCAAGGTAGGAACAGGAAGACCAAATAAGGACATAGAGGAATAAAACCTGGGCATGGAATGCACAATGGGGGAAAAACACAAGACTCACGGACACAGGACTGACAACAATGTTATAACTGTCATGTGACCTACCAGTTTTCACAGCGTTGCTTCACTGCCATTCGTAAATCCTGTGTCCTCATGGGATAGTAAAGTGTCCATCAAATGCACCCTTCAGTGTCTATTTTTCGAATATTATGAATTACATACTGTTAATTCGTGTACATACATGTACATACAAGGACATAAGTTTTTTTTGTCATGCTGTTTTTTGCTGTAGGGAAGCATTCCATTTTGGACACAGTGACTGTAATAACACTGTGAAATCAACCTGCAAATGTCTTATAGCAATGGCTACGTATAGTCATTGAATGTATTTTCTTTAATGTGTCAGTGTATTTCTTATTGAAAAGGAGGTTGAGATGATGGGAAATCAAATGTCCATAATTATAAACCAGTTATAAACTCTATTTTGCTACTTTAACTATTGCTATTTGGAGGAAAGTGACATTAGGTATACAAGATATAACAAGATGACATTTGATTGGACAAAAATTTAGACGCCCCCAAGTGCAGGATGAGTCATCACTGTTTTTATGCATTTGCGAAGAGGAGAAAGATTTTAAATAAACGTATATATGTGATAAAAGTTCAACTTTTATTAGCGTATAGACACATGGACTCAAAGCAACACAAAAAAACTCATGGGGTCTTCAAAATCTGTTTGTTTTGTATCTATGTCTCATATCGCAAAAAAAAAAAACACCAAATAATAAACATGCAATCTACTTGCATGCACATGGAAATCTGCCTAGATTTATGTCATGTTCCGAAGTTGTCAAAAGCTCTGGGTATGAAGCGCAGAAGATAAATGGGCTTGGTATTACGCTGTGGTTTGTTATTCTATCGAGAATTATTCTCTCCTAACGCATTGTTCTGCCATGATGCTGTTAGTCATGGATGACAGGTATTGAGCAAATGAAGTATTTGCTTGTTTAGGGCGGTACAGTGAGAGCGACAGCTGTAGCGAGTGTTAGCGAAGCCATCTGAGTCCTGTGCAGTCGTGACCGGGGGGATGTGGAGACATTGATCCAAGGCGAGAAAGAGAGAGAGGGAAACCAGAGGAAAGGCTGAGAGAAAGAAAGAAAGAAAGAAAGAAAGAAAGAAAGAAAGACATTGATTGAAATGGAGTCTGGAAAAAAGGAGGGAGAATAGGAGTGAGAGAGCTGTAGAGAAGGCTTATCTGTCTTCATAGCGAGGACAGGCTGTGTCAGTGTTTATTGAGAATCATGGCCTCACCCTTGCCAGTTCATTTGTTTACCTCCCTGTCCAGTGCTGAAAGAGTCACAAAGAGGCAGCCATGCTAATCTCAATCAAACGATTAAGACGTTGTGGCCAACCTTGTTTAAATGTTAATGGATCACTCTACAATACAGGTTCCTATTGTGTCTCTTACGTGCATAAAAATGGCTAACAATGAATAGCTGATGGCAGATTTTTACACTTTTTTTTAAACACATCAACAGAAATGCAAGTGATGTCTTTATTTATGTATTCATTTATTATTTAAATTATTTATATTGCTGCCAGGCTGTAAGTCGCTTGATGCAATCTCTTAACCTTTAAAACACATTACTTATTTGATAGAACGTTTAAAACCTTAAAAATTTGTTTTAAAATCCTTATTTAAGTAGAACAGTTAGCCATTTGATAGAATGACCCTACATTCATGATATGAAAGATGTCAAAGAGCTATAAACAGGCCCTACTTGATCAGGAAAGTCGACTCTTCAAACTAACAGCTGCACAAGCATAATCATATATTCAAAACTCACATTGTAAACCACAATAAACAGTACCCATTCATATGATTAATCAAACATGGATTTCACAACTTCCTTGTGTTCAATCTTTTATGGCATTTCATGAATCCATTATTTATAAGTTGTCATTGTAGTGAGGTCGTTTGCTAGAACTTGGATGAGAGCCTTCTACGGATAATCTAACGCTGTAGGGATTTATTTAACATAATCATGCTATACACAGCCAATAATGCGTCCCAGCAGTGGTCTAACATATTTCTGTTGCACAACTAAAACGTAAATGAGAGTTGCATGGTGGAGCCTATTTGTTGAAATTTAATCATTTTGTCTAGATTTGACACACATAGGGCTTGCGTACAACCTCTCAGAGGAGACATTTATATGACGATTTCGTCAAGACTGGTAATAGGCACCAGATGAAGTAGTGGAAAGTATTGAAAGGATTTAAGAGTGACACGAGATTGAGAAGCAACAAGTCACAAAAGCGTGACCTTCAGCGTCTTGTTTTGTGAAGACTGACATATGGAAGAGATTTGTAATATGTCCTCTATCAAAAAGAAATGATGGTCATGGCATGCTACAGTTTATTTTATTTTATTTTTTGTCACGCCTGTTGGCTAAGTGCTTGGTAAATGAAGTGAACACAAGCTCGTCAGAAGAGACTCTTTTGAATGGACAGAGCGTCCCAGGAGTGCTCTTTCTGACAAAGCGATTTTGCTCTCAGCATGCCTCAGAAACCTGAAGTTTTCCATCCTCAAACAACAAGAGACACTTGATGGAAAAAAAGGCAGCACATTCAAATTGACACTCTCCAATTTTAACAATAGATTATGTTTCATCTTTTTCCCATTTGTTTGTGCCATGGAAAGATATTTTCTTTTTGGACACTTTGCTTTAATCCATAATAGCCTACCATTTTTTTTTTTTCAGAAATAGGTCAGTATATTCACAACAGAGAAGGATGGGCCGCTTCAGTAAAAAGGAAATCAATAGAGACATCTATTTGTCGTAAACCAGGACAGCATGATTTTTATCCCTTTCTTCTCTCTCCCTCGATACTTTTTCTTCCATCCACACAAAATGACAGCTCTTCATTTTTGGCCATTTTGCCGAATAGCAAATGGGCCTTAGTGAATGCGTGTTTGCATAAATAGAAGATTTTTTTGTTGTTGTTGTTCCATAACCTTCTTTGGCTGAAGGTGTCTAAATGGGAGAGGTTTGACATGGCTCTTGCTTTTGTGTCCTTTCTGACCAGGATGGGGTCTGGTGTGGAGTTTTTACAGTAGGGGTTACTCAGGGATGGGTACTGGGCACCCTTCAGTTCCTTTGAAGTCACTTAATCTGTCTCTTCCTCTCTGTGGCGGGCATGCTTTGTGCTGTCCTCAGCTTCGTCAGCTCTTCTCCAGCCATGCTGTCCCTTTGTGAGTCCCTCTGAACCTGAAAGACCTTGCTGTGAAGAGATGTCAGCCGAGAAAAACAACAGTGAGTGACATGCGTCATGCACTCAAAGCCTGTTTATTATGGATTGTATACAGAGCTCCATCTGCTAAGGTGGATTACAACTTTGCAGGTTGCTACAAGTAACAGCGGACATGCACGTGCCTACATAGGCACTTGGGCGGCAACATAGTGCACCTGCCTCGCCATTCGGTGAAGTGTTACGGCCTTGTATGAGCTAAAATGGGTTATCTGTCACTCCCCACTTTCTCCATGTCTCATCACTTCTCTGTCTCATGCAGCTGTCCAGTGGCCGACAAGTGCAGCATGTCAGCATGAAATGAGGGCTTTGATTCATGGGCCAGGATAGAAACGGAGGTCATCTGGCTCCAGTTGATATGTATGCCATTGATGGAGGCTGACTGCTGATGTTTAAGATGGTGTTGATGAAATGTCCTTGCGCCATCATTAGCTTTTTCTACGGTCTGGTGCGTGCAAGCAGACATTTTCACACACACATAGACTGAAAACACACATCTAGTTTCGCGCAGCCAGAGCTTTGATTAAATTGCATAAGGCCTGGTCCTATTATTATTTTTTTTTTATTATTATTATTATTTTTTGACAGTAAATATATTTATTATGTTACAAAATACTGTATTTCATTTTAAATAAATGCTGTTAGTTTGAGGTCTCTATTCCAACAATCCTGAAAAGAAAAGTCTGAAAATACTGGAGTAATGGCTGCTGAAAAATCAGCTTTACATTTAATAAGTATAGTTCTTCTATATATAATAACATTCCGCAATATTATAGTTTTTACTGTATTTTTTATTAAATAAATGCAGCCTTGCTGAGCATAAAATACCTCTTTCAAAAGCAGTAAAATATCTTACTGGCCCCAAAAGTACATATAATATGAGCTAAGTTGCTACAAAAAATAAGAATATTATGCTGAACTATCAGCCTCCACCTTAAGAATTATGCCTCTTCACAAAGCATCTTCATTATGTGAGTTACAATGGCAATAACTGCGGAAGTGCAGAGACAATTATGCACTCAGGAATAATGAGAACTATAATTATCATGTAAAACTTCTGTTTCTAAATTATTCAGCTGTAATTTTGTTGAATAAACCATGCAAAAGACTGGGATTTTCAAAGAGATCAGTCTTTCAAATTAGAGATACTTTAGAAACCATTGGAAAACCACTTCATAGAACAGACTGCAGATGCTGTATCTGAGTGAACAGAGACGTGTGTGTCTTTTGGTCCCCATAAAAGTTATGTTAAAGGGTTAGTTCACTCAAGTATAAAAACACATCCCTTACTCAAAGCTCGCATGTGACTTCAGGAGACTTGAAATATTGTGCATAAGTGAGATATTTTATTTTACTTTTACATCCTTTCTGAGGCTTGAAAGATTTCATTCTTTGTAATTGCATGGAAAGAAGCAACCTGCACATTGTTCAATCTATGTGTTCCATAATAGAAAAAAAAAGTTATACAAGTTTTGAATGACATTAAGGTAAATGATATAATTAAATAATGATAAAATATTCATTTTGCATTGCATTATACCTTTTAATGCTGGGCAAGGGAAAATGGCCACACATCTCACTTTTTCATCCTTTTCAGGTCCTCCCTTTCTCTTTTCCTCCTCTGCCTTGCCTTGTTTTAATGTATCAGTGGTTGTCAGTATGACTGCACCTGCACACTTAGCACCTTGCCGGCTTTGTATCCATTCTGATTAAGTGGCAGACTCCTTAATGATGTGGTGGACTCGCTCCAAAGATCAACTTCATTTTTCACCACACGGTCATTAAAGAACTCGCCTCTTTAATTTCTGCTTGCATAATTCAAATCAGTTGCACCCTGCCATATACACTGCGGATGAACCTAGAAAAAAAAGGGTACAAATGTTCAATATAAAACTCAAGAAACCTTTTACATGCACAGTTCTTGTAAATTAATCTTAATTATTGATTTGAAAGTATGTTATCATATTCATCTAAATTCTATCATGGAACTTCTATCGTTTTTTTTTTTTTTTTTCTAACTTCTCTAACTTCTCTCTCGCAGTTTTAAGTATTTTGAGAAATTGTTCATCTTCACATCCATCATAGCTTTCCTACCATATTTGTCTTTGAAAGATCTACATGCTTCAAAATACTTACATTTTGGTCTTTTTCTCACACAAAACAATTCAGCATGAATCTAGAAGACCTGGAATGTGGCAAACAAGTAATATAGATTACTTTTATGATTTTTTATGTAATTTTTGGAGCTCGACATTATGTATCCCCATTCACTGTAATTTAATGGGGAAAAAAAACAGCCAGGACTTTCTACTAAACATCTGCTTTTGTGTTTAAAAAAAAAAGATTAAATGACATGAATGCTTCTTTTTCTGTTGCACATTGTCTTTAATATTACATTCCTTAGCCTCACAGATTAAAAATAGATCAGGAGGAATTTTAAGTTAGATTGATTCGTAGAAAGAAGATCTCATTTTGTGTTGCATTAAGAAGCTGTTATAACAGAGAGAGATTACGCTCCTCTAGGAGTTGTGTTCTTGAGACTAATGTACAGTACATATACCTTATATGTAAAATTACAGAGCCAGGATTGGCATTCAGCAACTTTATCCCTTAATCCCATGTTTTGGTTTCATACATCATTTGTCATCCAAACTGAAAAAAATTACAAATCTGAAAACAGGAAGAGACATAAAAGTGGTCTTAAGGTTAGGGATTTTTTAAAAATTTTATTTCCCCAATGAGTTTACCACTTAATTGGCCGATTATAGGAGACCTCTTTTCACATGTTATATTCTTTATCTCACTTTTTTTTATCAAACTGTCATAACTGGACCTTCCTGTCCCGGCAAGCTCAGGTTCATCTGCCTCCACATTTAAGTGCAATGCCCACCTCTCAAAATGTGTTGAAGACCGATGGAAAGAACCTAGCCCTGTTACACTCATCAACACAGAAGAAAAGTACTGTCGCAATCTCGACTTTAAATTGCTTTGGATTAGAGCATCACTCCATACCCATGCTGCCCCTAGGCTGATGCTGTTCACGCCGGCCCAGCACGAACTTAAAGGTGCCATGAAAGACTAAAAGTGGGGCATGCATAAGGCCTCGCCGTGACCTACCTTGTTCAAAGGTTCTGGGGGAAGAGAGCTGTGACAGGCCTACTCCTCGGCGGAGAGCATTACTAATGTGTGAGGGTGCAGGACGAGCCAGGCCCGTGATAAATAGCTCCCAAACACCCCGGGCACACTCATAAGTCAACAGTAAAAAGAGAAAAGCCGAAAGCCCTCTGACCAGGAGCTCAAAAATGGAAGGGAAGAAAGAAAAAGACTTGTTTTGGTCCTACTGAAAGGGGGACGGTATCTTGGAGGACTATAATGGTGTTTTAGTTGGAGGGAAAGTTGCAGGACAATGCAAATCCTAATCAATGAGTTGAATATGTGTTCAGAGAGGTGGAGGGACTCTGCGGTCTGCTGCTCTAGCGATGTGGCACAGTGACACACTTCTGACTTTAAAACTAACGAGAAGAGCCATCGCATGTGTCAGTTGTGGTTGAAAGCCATGTTGACAATTGTAACTCGGAAAGTACTTTCGTGCACCTGAGAACTGGTAGCAGCAACAACAAGTATATGCAAATTGAGTTTTTCTCTAAAACAGTGTAATTTTATTAGTAACTCATTTACTATTTTCATCTTATGTAATATTAAGATTAAGTAGTCTTAGGTAATGATTTACTCGTTCCTTTTTCTTTTCGACCTGGTTTTCCCAGTATGTTCAGATGCCAATTTTTCTTACTCTTTAGGTTTTTTTCTTTCTTATCTCTTCTTTCAGAATTGGTTTTCTTCTGTTTTTTTTTTTCATATGTACAACATATTTTAATGTTACCTTTTACATTTTTCAGTTGACCTTTTTGCTCATCCTTATATATAACGAATAAGCAAATAATACAAATCTACAGTATATATTCTTGTTACATTTTTTTTGTACATCTTAAAACATCCTTTCAAAGTTTGTTTTCAAAAATTGTTTAATAGAAATGTTCAACTTACTGTGTTTATTTATTTATTTTAATGCAGCATCTTAAGCAATGTGGCTGCCTCATTGGTTTACATTTCATAGGCCTTTTAAGTAAAAAAAAAAAGTTTTTATTTTCTTTTATTAATTTCTTTGTAATGTACAGCTGCCAATATGTTGCATTATGCTTATTTTCTGACAAAATCTTAAGTAAACATTCAGTTTGTAGTCAGTATGTGTGCCTTTATCCTCTCTTAATCAGTTTTGTTTTTCTCTCAATCTAAAGCAAACTTTTTCTCCATTCACCTATCCCTTCTTTCAGATGTGATGTAGCCGTTTGGCATTGAGGATGTGTAGACTGTAGTGTGTGTTGGGGGAGGACGTTGCGTGTTTCCTTGACACGGGGTAATACATCACGTGCTCCAGGGGGTCTCCCCGGTATGTTCCTCAATAATGAAGTTCATTCGTTAACTTCCCCCTTAAAGGCCACACTCCTCCACTGCCCTTTTCAGCAGTCGGCGGGGCTCATACAGTAGTCATAGCGGCACGCGAAGAAAAACATAATCATGCTTTTTGCCACGACCGCCGAAGCTCCACATGAAGGATAAGAAGGGCTATTACCTATCCCTCATGCCTAGTTATGACCATAATTATCACAAGCAAAATCACCTGCCCTACTTCCTGTAGAGACGTTGGCAAGGTTCCCCTACCTATCATCTCCACTTCCTTTTTGCTGGGAGAGGGAGTTGCATGCAGCTTCACAGGGAGGAAGAAAGAGATCATTAGGATGCTGAATGTCTCTTCCTGGCACCCGGTTCAGACCCCGGTACATGGTGCTATGTCCCCTCCTCCTCTTCTTCCTCTTCTTGAACTCTCTTTCTAAAGTCTAGGAGGAGATCTTTTTATTTTTAAAGACAGAAGATCTCATTTTTTTATTCCCCTACCTTAAGCTCTAAGGCGATACACATTTACCATAGTGAAGCACAAATCCTCCAGTCGGTTAAATCTATCTGTTGATACAATCTCAAATAGGATCCCACACCTGAGGCACTTATTCTCATTTTTTAAGTATTTTCACTTCGGTCCTCTGAGTTTTTCTTTTCCTTGTCCTTGCTATTAGCGATCCGCAGCTCACCTTGACTGCCTCTCTCTATAGCTCACAAATTAATCTCATAAACACATTTATTTGTTTGTCTCTTTCAGCCACGTTGGCAGCACGAGAAAATGCCCAAAGACAAAGAAATTGGTTTGACATCTCTGCTCTATTAAAACTAACCGAGCAGCGACAACATCGACAGCAACAGCAAGCAAACAGCCGCTTGGGGCCATCTGATGTTTTCAATTAGACTGAGCACAAGGGGAGTTTAATGCTTATCAAATTGTTTACTGCCAAATGTCTCCATATTATTAATACCTGGAAGGGTTCAAATTTAATTTGAAGTAAACGCGCTCAGTGTAGAGGAGGATTGGAGATTTGTTTGAGTAACATGTCAAACAGAGCTTTCTGTCTCTGGTCTCCGTGCTTTGTTCTTGGCAAGTGTGTTTGTATTTGCTCTAGACGTTTCGTCTGGTGACTTGCCTCGTTTTGTTTTGTTGATTATTAATCTTTGCTTACAGCACAATTTCATTTTGATGATTTTGTAAATATCTGTTTCTTAGTTAGAAAATTCTTTATGGAGTTTTTAAATATAAAAATTAAGCTTCGGTATTTCATGCGAACTTTGAAAGTTCCAGTATCAAGTGGGTATTTGCCAATATTTTATTTTAAGCCGTCTCCCCAAAGTGGTTTCCAAAACGTGAAATGAAACCAATCTCATTGGCCCATTTTTCAATAATTGCTTCCAAAACTGAGTCTGAGTCATTCTTTGAAGCACAGTGTCATTATACAGAAGAAACCCATTTTTGGGTTTTGTGCAGTGCTAGTGGGAGCACGTTGTCTGGATCTTGTCGGGGGGATTCATTTCGGTCATGTAACCCGCTTTCTTCATCTTCTGTGAGACTCAAACACGGCATTGTGAAATTCAGAGTCCCGCAGCGTCCTTAAAAGAAATGGTTCTTTAGAAATTGAACTCGGTGGCTAGCTGGTTTTAGAGATTAGTTTTTAATGATGATTTGAGAACCTTTTGTGATGGTTAAGCATGATCAAACATCTCAATTAGATATCCCCAACCTACATTTCTGGATTATTAAATCAGTGCTAAAAACCAACTTGAAAATAAACTCAGTGTTTCTCAAAAGAAAGAAAGAAAGAAAAAAAACATCATCTAACGTCTTCCTCTCTTTCAAAGAAAAGAAGCCCAATAGTCTTGTCTATTTATCCTGGAAATAGATATTCCCCTTGTTGTCGGAGTGATTTATTGAAGTCCTCTTCTCAGATGGAAGCCACAGGAAATTGCCTGGAATAGCTCTAAATTGGTTTATGATTGTTTTATACGGGCTCGTGCGCTTACGGTTTGATATTGTGCCCCCACACTCTTCACCATATGTATTAAACTGATCCATATTGAGGTTGTTGGTGTGTATTTAGGGGAACTTCTTAATTCAGTAATGGCCTGAACTGGATGCCATGTCAATTTCGGCATTACTGTGAGAAAGTACCACTTCTATGATATATCTGTTGTTACCCTCGTCGAGCAGTAGCTTTAGCCCCTATCTGGTGATCATGTTGTTGGATGTATGCTTTTGATAAACTCATATTAGTTCCTTCCTGTGAGCTCTAGAGGTAATCTCTTCTCACATACTGTACATTACATGTGTCATCCTCTTCACTTTACCTCTGAGTAATTCAGTAAACCTTCAAGCAAAGAATAGGTGACTAGAGTAAACAGGCTTTTGTAATTGTATGTAAGGATGTGGTTTTTGGTGCTAAGAAGCATAATGCATAATAAGTCACAAGCTATGTTAGGTGCAGCAAGACATTAGACATTTGTTACGCATTTAAAATCCATAATAGTATAACATAATATTCAGCATGAAATAAATAGGATCAGAGTAGGTTGTTCAGTAACTAGTCATTTAGTCTTGTTTAGCAGCAGTGATTTACAGTGTAGAATTGAGGCACAGTATCAAGGATAGTGTTTATTTTTATTGAAAGTCAGAGTTACTGTTAGCATGCCATAACCTTCCAACTTAAGAAATTGAGTTTCTAAATTCCTAAACCATTGCTGCATCTGTCAAAATATTATATTTATTTATTTATTTATTTCATGAATTGCCCATTTTAATTTAAACTTGGAAAAGTGTTATATAATTGGTTTATTATTATTTTGCTATGTCAAATGTGGCATTGGTAATGTTCAAAATCTCTTTAAGGCAAGTCACATTTTTCGGCATCTGAAATTGAGACTAAAATACTAAAATCTCCAAAACTGTCAGTACAAGTTAAGTACAAATTACACACAACAACTCTGGTACCATAAAATGTGCCTTATTTATTTAGTTTTATGACCAAAAAAATTGCCTTTTGGTATTGTTTCTAAAATACTCTATAGTGATTAATCTATAGACATGTTGTAGCATTTTATTTAATGGAATGAATAAATACATAAACCCTAGATTATAGATTATATAATAGTTTACATAAGTAGTCAGTCTTCGTCAGTTCTCTGATCCTTTTGCATCAGAAGAAAAGTGGTTTCAGAAGTAGAGAAAGTAGTCGAAAGTCTTTAGTTAAATTCTATGTGTTCCATTAAAGCAAACTCCTTCCTGCCATGGAGCTGTGGTTTCAGTGTTGAGGAGAGACAGGAGTTAAAGAGGATCGAGGATCAGCTGCTGTTCTGCCCGTGCGTGGGATGCTACTGACAGACTGCTAATGAGCCCATTATCGGCTGCAGTCCTCAGCCTGGCTCCTCGGGGGCACCAGTGGATGCTCTGCGTCCCCTCTCAATTGAATTCCATCCCACAGGGGTTGTTTACAATAAATACATTTGCTTGAATTAATCAGGAAGTAGAGAGCCAGACACTTGACTAGGGCTGCCGTGTTTACGGAGAGAGACAATGAAACGAGATTGACAGAGCCCACCAACAGCCATCGGTGGGCCGCGGTAGGGATACACCCACGCCGGGCCTATATTTGATATAACAAGTTGGTTAGAAGATCGTCTTATGAAGAACGTTTTATGAAGAACCAGACTGATTTGGAGCTGTGCCTGAGGCAAAAAATGGCACATGAAACATGGTGCAAACAAAGGTTATACACTTTACTGAGCTCATTCACCTTATATAATGTTTAATGTGATTTATAAAAAAATGGGATGTTGCTGGATCAACATCTTTTGATGTTCCTGGAACAATGTTAACATCAACCAACCTCTGGTTCAAGGGGGTAAATGTGATTTCATCTAGTTGAACATGTTCCTGGATCAACATCATTGTTGCTTAACAGTATTCCAATTAGATTTGAGAGATGAGTGAGGAGATCATGTCACGTTTAGACTTACAACCAGGCTTAGGGGCTTCTACACCATTCTTATTCACCAATCATTTCCCTTTGATTGTATGGATAATTTATGGATAGGGTTAAGTCTAGGGTGAGGTATAAAGGTGGGACTTCATTTTTGGACAAAAATGTTGTTCCAGGATCTGCAAAATATATTGATCCAGGAACATATCTTTCTTGGCAAAATCAAAGTGATCGGTTATAAGGTTAAGTTATTTGGCACCATGATTTTTCCAAGTGAATGTGTTCCTGGATAAATTACTTTTGATGGGTTTAGAAACAACATTCATCTCAATAGCTCCTAATCCCAAACTGTTTGATTGGAAGGTTGCACCAGTACCAATAAAGTTGCTAATCCAGGAACATGTCCTACTTGGCAATTCACGGTCACTAGGTTGGGTTAGTGCTATGGTTGAACAAAGCAATTCAATCAATTAATTGCCTGAAAATAGGCAGTGTCTTCTGAGACTACCATTAAACTCCACAGGCCTTGGTTCCAAGTTTGGGAAAGCCGGGTTTGAAAGGCGGGGAAATGCATTCCAGGGCATGGAGAAGTGGAGAAGACGAGTCCTGTCTGGTGGCAGATGTTGTTATTAACACCACTTAATTCCTCAGTTGATTGTTGCAGTTCTTCACAGTTTGGTTTTTGACACCTCGGAGATGCCGACATCTCCAGTGACTGTTTGGGGACAAACTAGGAAATTACAGAGTGTGATTTGACATGCCTCGCTGGGCTAAATACCAAGTGTTTTGTAGAGACCAATGCTTTTTGTATATCACTGATAGTCATCAACCTTATGGGTGGCATAGTGGTTATATCATGCGGTAATGTATATTCAATTTGAGAAGTTCGATGTATGAGCTATAGTTACCCACAGCTATAAACATTCACACACACAAAATACAAATGTTCCACTATCCTTTTCATCAGTAACTCTCAAAGCCACAGACATGTTTTTTCCACCATTACTGATAACTCATTTGTAGTCTGGGGTTATCGGAGATCTAGAGGTTTAGGAAGATGAGAATGTGCTATTAGTTTTTGCATGCGAGTGCACATGCAGCCGTTTTTCCACTCCACGTACACACGTGTGCGCCTGAACTGCACTGCCCAGAGGCTACAGCACGCTGTTCAGAAAGCCTTTCTCTCAGCACTCTGCTCTAACCACAGCACTGTTGCTAACCTACCGACCACAAGTATCTCGACAAAGCGAAGCAGTTTAGCCTTACCACAATCTGCAGTTTGACTGACTCACCAAAAGCAGAAGCACCACAGACAAAAACACAGTAGCGTAACAGGAGTAAAACAGCCTACTGCTAACGCTAATGCTAACAGCACCGCATGACACTAGCTAAACTAACTCCACGGCAGCTAATGCAACTTTGCGGCTGCTTCGGTGTGGCTAATTTTCATCTATGATACACCTCATTTGATAATCATGGAGGGGAAATTATATTTTGCTTATTAAGCAGAGACCGTTGACGGATTAGTGTTGACATAACATGAGTTAATTTATTTTCACTGCCTCTAATGGATCACACAAGAGGTTGTGATCAGACGGTAATTTCTGAGATTTATGGCATCAGGTGCGGGGTGTGTATTTGCATTTTTTTTTTTTTCAGGGGATTTACAGCACATTTATTTCTGCTCATTTGGTGTTTAATTGGCATATCAACCAAAGCCATTCAGGTAAACAGAGATTTTACCTTTAGCCTATCACACATACAAACATATTTATAACTATTTATAATAAAAATACATATACTGTGATATGATATCCATAGTGTAGTTTCTTTTAAAATACTATTGTTTCTACAGCTTATAAGTATAACAAAACCCTAATACACGAATACAACCCTAATACCAAATTTCAATATGTTAATTGTATTTATTTATTTATTTTAGTAGTTAACAAGACTGTATTTAGTTGAAATGTTTGTGAGTGAAATTGAAAATATACATTGAGGGTGAAATAGTTCTTTATCAAAAAAGGTGTATGTTTTATTATGCTGCTCACTAATACAGTACCTGTATTAGGGCTTGAATAATGCTATTTTTTAAATATTGATTGGGTAATTAATCTTGAATATTCTATAAAATATACTTTTATTGTGAATAAATAATGATTATATTGCTGTTTTGAAGGAAAACTGAAATGGTTCAGTTTGTGTGTGTTTTTGATTATTCATGAATCCACGGTTAATTGTTTCAATTATTATTACGTGGGAAATAAAATAAAATATATTTTATATAAATATACAAATTTTTCAATAGGATTTTTATTAGAGGTAATGCTTCAGATGATTCAATAATATTATTCTCTCTCTCTCTCTCTCTCTCTCTCTCTCTCTCTCATAATGCAATGAAATATTGCTATCTGAAATTCATGTTAGTCCTAGGTGGAGATGAGAAGAGCAGGGGCTTATTTATGAAGCTCAAAATGGAGCTGGGTTTGGTTTGTGGCCGGAGACAGCTCTCTCTAAGACCAGAATCATGAGCAGCCAGCTGCTAAGAAGCCTGAGCAGATTATTAGAGAGAGAGAGAGAGAGAGAGAGGGAGAGAGAGAGCTAGAGAGAGGGGGTCTCTGACGGAGCGACGGAGAGAGAAAATGAAAAGGATGGTGAGATAGAGAAACTCATCAGACAGTCACTGTGTGGTGGAAGGATCAGTATGAGTCCCTCTCTCTTCCTCTCTCTCCTGCTATCTTCTTGAGCTCAGCTGCCAGGGCAGCCCGTGTGAGCGCCTCTCTCAGCAGGCAGGACACTGAGCGGCAAGAGAGGAAAAGATGAAACCACCCTCCTGGAGGGAGGTCAGAGAAACGGCCAGCTCTCTCTCTCTCCGAAAACATCTGGAGTTGCTAGCAGCCTCATCGTCCCGTCTAATTGAAGCACAAAGGAAGAGAGAGCCTGCCGTCACAGTGCCAAGACAAAATAAAAATAAAAATTTTGCCCCTACTGTTTCATCAGCTTTATTGGCATGATAAAATAAGCTCAGCTTTGCTAAAGCATTAGTCACATTATATATACACACATGCATACTAGAGAGGACAGGGCGTTTGTCTGGAGGGAAAACGTCCCGGGACCTATGAAGAATGGGTGTCCAGGAAATTACACTATGGTACAGTATACTAATTAGAACCATAAAAAATTGTCCAGGACCTCTTGCTTAATGAATTAGTTACTTAGAATGGGTCACAGTGAACAACTAGTCAACTCGACAACCAATCACTCGATTAGTTAGGTCCAACTAATTAATCTAGATTACATTTTTACACACAAAATTCTATAGATGTACTATCTGAATATATATATATATATATATATATATATTATATATATATATATATATATATATATATATATATATATATATATATATATATATATATATATATATATGCCAAGCAAGATATATATATATATATATATGTGCATATAAAACAGAAATGTGCTTATGTTCTGTAATAATAATAATTATAATAATAATCATTGTAAAAGACCTCCTATTCTCCTATTCAAGTCCTTGCTTTTTTTGTTTTTTTACAACCTGAAAAAAAGAACTTGTTTGGTAGTGTGCTTCTGTTATGACTTTCTCTTGTTTGCGATAAAGCTTAAGAGACAGTGACAGTCACCCGCTACCCCCCTCACCCATCCCATCAGCCCCGGTCACAGCCACTGCAGTCTGTAGAAAAAAGACCCAACCCCCTTTTCTCCTCCCCCTCACCTTTCATTGGCCGTCTCCTTTGCCAATCACAACCCAGAGGCGTGCCTGAGAGTGAGGGAGCGCTGATGTCAGAGTCACATGGATTCTGGTGTGGTCATGCGAGTGCAGCTGAGCGGCAGAGCTATGCTGGCCAGCTGCTGCTGAAACAGCAGTGGACTGCTTGAGCTAGCACTCGCGATACCGCTCACCTATGGACCGCCAAGCTTAATGATGTATTTTGTGATTTCAGCTATGAAAGGTAAGAGGAGAAAAGCATGCCGGGGTTATGTTTGTCCTTTTTGTAAACTTCCTTCTTTTGTGAGCGAGTCGAGCTGTAAAGGGCTTTATTCACAGTCAGCCAACTCACTGTTAGAGCGTCTCGTGGAAAGAGAGAGAGAGAGAGGGGTGCATTGGGGCTTGTGCAAGTTTTTGTTACAGGAAAATTGTTGTGCCATTGTTTCACATTTCTATTTTGTAAGGAAATTAAGTTTGTGCTTTTGATACGAATGAGAAAGTTATGTTGCTGAAACAGCTTAGTGTCAAACAAGAGGCTGTTTGGATACTGATGCCTGATTTTTTTTGGAATTGAAACGAATTGAATACTTTTTTCATTATTTTATACACTCAAAATTTCAGTTTTCAGACAAGAATTGGTGGTCTCGATGCCCCAAGTCAGAAACCTCGAGTGTTTTTGTGTTGTCGATGGGAAAGGGTCAAGGAGAGTTTGAGTCGGGATGCAGGACTTGTCATTTGGGTTGACGTCGGCGTCTGTCGTGTTCCACTGACCTAATTTTTGGGCCGTGAACAACCAGGGTGAACTCCACACCACTATCCTGGTGTTGATCCTGCCTCCGTAATCCTTCTCGCCGGTCCCATCCCCACCCCCACCCCCCATAACACACACACTCATCTGCCATCTCTAGTCTGGATAACCTGCATTCTCATATTCACCTGCTTTCATTTAAAGTCTCTCTCTCTTTTTTTTTTTAAATATACATACACTTTAAAATACATACACTCTCCCTCCTCTCTGTGCGCACACACAGATGTCATTCTGTATTAGGCGAGAGGTGTTGAAAGTGGAAAAAGCGATGGATGTTGGTGTTGAGCCGCGGTAACACCAATCTTCTCCTTCACACACTTTCCGTGAATCTCCCACTGAAAGCTTTTTGACAGTTCACCTCCACTGCACTCGCAGTTATTGCATCAACACGACACCGAACCGCCTCAAAATACTTGTATCAGTTTGTTGGAGCTCAGTTAAATAGCATACGTTATGTATTAAATAGATGTATGCAGCATCAGGATGCATCGCTAAGCCATATTTGTAACATTGAGTAAAAAAATATGTATACAAATTTTCCAGTTTGATTTTGCAAGGAATTACAAGAACGTGTATTGATGTTTACATTTTATGAATCTATTCTCCTACTTAGAGTATTTGGATTGTTGATACCATCTCAGGCATCTGAATGTGAAAGCATGTTGTCTGAGTGTACGTGTGGGTTTAGTTTTTTGCATGCATGCAGACATTAATGTGTGTTTGTGGGTATGATCGTGCAAGTGTGTGTATGTGTGTTGTGGAGCTGGAGCAGGTGTATGAGATAGCCCCTGACCCCATGTCTCACGTGTGGGTTGTTCTGAAGAGGCTTACAACTGAAAATAGAGCTCTTGGAGACTGGAGGAATGCATAATCGTAGAACCAAAGCACATTTACAGGGTGTCTATCTCTTTAATAAAAGGATGTCTAATGTTTTAGAGAAGTTGATACAGTTTGTGTGGAATGTTTCCTACTGTTTTATTGAGGTTAATACTGTTTGCAGTGATTCCGTTCAAATATTTTGATAGGACTGTGTATTATTAAATGCGTTCAATTGAAAACTCTTCATGTTTTTATGTCATTTCAATTTTGAAACTTAAAAATCACGAATAGACATGCTTGCTCATTTATTTGGTGTTTGTTTGTTTGTTTGTCATTTCAGTTCAGCATCATTATCAGAGCAGTTGACTGATTGCGACTCTGATTTTGCTGTGAAACCACATTGCATTTACGTCTGGCGATTGCTAAGTGTTTGCTTTGCAAGTCATTTGACAGGCATGTTGCTACAGATGCTAATGCCTCTTTTTTTTTCTCGGTAATATGATACGGTTATCTGTCTTTTTTCCGATCATCCCTCCTTTTTCCTTTCCTCTTTCCCAGCCTCCTAGCCACACACTTTCCTTTCAAGTACCTAATTACCTGTAATGGAAACATCCCTCTCATTACCCTATGCAAATAAGCTAGCCTGCTCCACACAATTAAGATGAAAACTCCAAATATTAATTACATAATTAAAGAAAGTTGTTTGATGTGCCAAAGACAGAAAAAAACAGGCCTGTTTCATCTGCGTGGTAATTAACCCTTTAATAAGCTATAAAGTATGCTGGAAAAGAGCTGTTTGAAATCTTCTCACATTTTTTTTGTGTGCAGTTTGCACGCGTTCTGAAAAGTACCTGACCAGAATGAATATAAATGCATGTAGACGTTACAAACAAAGTTAAAGCAAATAATATTTGCATGCAAGTGAACGTTAGTGGCTTGCTCTTTCTCTCTCTTTAGTCAATAGGCTAGTTGAGTGTTCTTGACTAGTGTGATTCTCTGGGCACTTTGGTAACACGGCAGAGGTTAACAAGATTGGCTGTAATCCAGTTAGCCACAAAGGACAGAAAAAGGGCAGGCAAAATCAGATTAAGTTGAAGTAAAGATGTAGCCCACAAGCTAGGGTTAAAAATAAAGAGCGATTTTACTGGCCAGCAGGAGTGTTAAGTGGACTATTTCTGCAGCGGCTTCTGATTTTGCAATGGAGCGGGGTAAGGAGCCACTTTTATGGATGTTTAAGTGCCACTTGCTATGGTGTTAGTGTTCCTGCATTAAATATTAAGCATCTGGCAGTTTCAAAAGTTCAAAATGTAAAAAGCTATCAAATTATCCAATAAATTGTGTTTGTCTTTGAATGTTGTGCTAAAAGCTATTATCTTTTTTACAGATGCTATGCTATAAGTAGGCAATTCTTGGTCAGAATAAGTTTCAAAATAAACTAAAATAAGACGTTTAGAAACGTACTCTATTGTCACTGTCTTTTATTCTGAAACATCTAAGAAAGCAATTTAAAACTGGTTGCATTCTTATGGTAGCCACAGGGGGCGCTATTGCTAACTGTTGCATAATCTCTTTTCTTCTATGGTCATGTTCTTGCAGGTTATTGTTTAATTGGACAGGTGTTTGAAGGTAACGCTATTGCCACTTTAAATGATGAGGTTAGTTAATGCCAGGGCAATGCAAGAACATAAGTGTGTGCAGAACAACAAAACAACATATTAACATTTGCATACTCATAAAGTATGTTTTGTCCGAATTTTGCACCGCAAGGTTAGTTTTATACTTAATGTCATTGCAGCATAATGTCTGACTGCTGTGTAATCGACTTTAATCTAGTCCAGTCTAGACCTGCCAAAAGACATGACTGGATCAAACCAAGGGATCAATCCTGGTGTGTGGAAGTGGGCTTTGGATTGATAAGAGCATATATAAACACACATCGTTTCTCTTTGGAGGTTGAGTGAGCATGCTCCACCACAGCTCGTGAAAGAAACTGAGTGGCACATTTCCACAGGTTATTAAAGTTTGTGGCATTTGAGAGCGAGAGAGACTGTCGGAGTGTGTATGAGTTTGTGTCAGAACTGTGAAATGCATTACCTGCCAGCTTGGGCACGGTGACTGCTTAATGAGATATTGACTGGCCATTGAGAGCATAGATTTTTGATTTAGCTCCAGTGGTGTGTGTGTTTATGAGAGAGAGAGAGAGAGGGTGTGTGTTTGATAAAAGCATCCAGACGGTCTGAAGACGGGGAGAGAGGGAGAGAGGGGGGATGAATGAGTGAATTTGAGACTGAGCAATGAAAGAGAGTAGAAAACACAGAGAGAGAGAGAGAGAGAGAGAGTTTCTCTGTAGAATTGTAATCTGGCACGTCTCCTGGTTACCCATGCCATGCACGGACACACCCATCCTCACGCTACATCTGAGCCCTGGCACCTCGGACAGTTTGGCATGAGTCCCATGTGCCAGTCTCGACTCACCCTCTTGGCAGGCAAGACAATCTCCACTCCAAAGAAAATAGATCCTTGTTACATCAGATGCTCCTGTCTCCACTCAGTCAAACCTGCTCTAATTTTATCCCCTTAGACTTTGAGTCAACATGAAACAAATATTGACTCCATTTCCTTTCCTAATATGCAATTTTATGGCAGGTTCATCAGTACAGAATTTTAAGAATAACCGCCCCCCCCCCCCCCCCCCCAGATATTTATAACTCATCTTCCAAATGTTACTTTCTCCATATTTTAAACGACTTTTTCTTTTCATCTGATCTCAGCAAGGCCTTTTAAAATAACATTCCAAGTTCAGCACAAGTTCATCTCACTCAGCAGCATTTGTGAAATATTGTGTATTACTAAACATTATTGATTGACATGTCTGTTGTTTTTGTTATTTGCAAAAAAAAAAAAAAAAAAACATCTTAAGGTTTTTGGTGATATGTTGTGATGGCAACCAAATCAGATATAACTTTAAATATAACTGTGTATATTTTGAGTATTTTAATTTTTTCTGTATTGGCCCCATTCACATCCATTTTTAGTGGCCTACTGTAAACCAGATTTTGCAAGAAAGTATAAAGTTTTCTTTTTACCCAGATTAAGTTTCAACTAGCAGGTGCCAGTGATCCAGTCAACTCTTGACAGATAGATCAAGTCCCATCCTTTATTTTTAATCTTGCCATTTTACTCGGAAATGTCACATAATGAAAATAATTAAGCTGCGAATGTTGTTTGATGTTGACTAAACAATTCAAGCTATATAAGGTCTACTGATTATTGAACCATTTGCTTTAGATTTCGTGAGGTATCAAGCACTGTTTTCATGTTCGAGAGATTTGACTGTTCAGAGGGATAGTCGTCTCATGCCTTCGGAGTAATTTCCTCCATTGACTCCATGTTAAGAGCACAGTCATAAGGAACCCTTTGATGTCTCAAGCTGTCAGAATGTATTTCAGGCCTGCCAAAATTTTCCTTCTCACAGTACCGCACTGATAACACATTCACCACAGATCCAGCTGCACCTACACACACACACACACACCGACGGTGCTTGTATGTAGTGTACACATGCACAAATCCTCTGTGTTCTCAAACACAAAGTAGGGTGAAAGGTGACTATTCTCACACTCGAATGAAGTTGGGAAAGAGTAAGAGATTGTTTTGATTGGAAGACAGGGGGAATGAGGATGTGGATAGACAGAATGCAGAAGAACAAGACTAGGTATCCCAGACATACAGGGGTGAAAGTTTGTACATACTGCCTCATTTGTCTTTAAAGAGATCCTGGGAGCATAGCAGTCCACCAGGTCAGGGTTTACCGAAGATTCTAAGATTCAGATGAGGCTTTTACTCCAAGCCAAAGTTAGTTGGATGTACCTTGAGTGCAACTTATAAACTAAGCTGATGCTGATAGCTGTAATTGGGAAGGACGTATTTGGTCAGTGAAAACTAGTGCCCGCTATGCACTCCTCCAAGAGCAGATGCCGATATGATTATAGTGTGAGACCGCTTTGCTCTTTACTCTCTTTCACACAGGCAAAATGCGTCAAACCACAGTGGTGATTGAAGGTGCTCTTAGTCGCACTGGGCTTTTCTTGCACAATTCCAAGCACGTTGTTTTGCCCCTTCAGGTTTTTTGTTGGGGGGGGGGGGGGGTCTTTTTCTCCTTATCTTTTTTTTTTTGCTCCTCCTTCCTCCTTTTGAACACTCCTCTGAGAGCCGTCCACTAACCTTTTGAAGTTGCATCAAAGAGGAAATGGGGGAAAAAGCATTATCGATTTTGCGTTTTGTTAGACTCATATATAAAAGAATGGAGATGTGTGCAACAGAAACTCAGGACTGGGGTCTGGACTGCTTTCCCCGTTCTTTGCCCCTAAACGGATGAGTGAGAAACCTCCGGTGCTGACCACGCCACCCTGCCTCCTGGGGTTCCCAGGAGCCCTACTCCTCAAACCTATGCTTTTGTGCTATTAATCCCTGGGTAATTCAAATCCTTTTAGACGGACAAACCTGCTCTTTCTACCCTGAAGATGTCAGATCTCTTATCCCGACTCCATCGGTCCGGTATCATCTTTCTTGTGAGCTCACAGATTTGACCCGCTTACTCCGACAAGAGCTGGGAAGGGTTGCCGAGGGTTTGCAGTTAATCAAATCTGCACTGCAGGCATGCATGAAGGAGTGTATTTGTTTGTGTTTGGAGAGATTGAGCGATTGAGAGAAAGAGGGTGACCCAGGGGAGGTAGATGAGATCTGTTTGTCTCGGTTTCCCCTCACTCTACGGTGACCCCCCCGTGACATAAACCGAGAACTCTGGGGCTTATCTCAAGTCATTCCTAACCCACAGAGTCTGATTTGGGAGTGGGATTGTCTCCATTTTGTTATTGTTTTTCCGAAGGTTACGAATTCAGCCTCTGTTGCCAATCTCATATGAGAAGAAAAGGAAGGTTTGTCAGAACTCTGCTGAGCACACTTGGATAATATTTCAACTATACGTTCAAGACGCAATCTTTATTGTATTGTCATCATGTTATACAGTGTGTCATTATTCTGCTAATTTTACACACAGCTCAGGCAGGAAGTATAAGAGAGATAATGCAGGTCTGTTCTTAGAGCTTTTCTCTTTTCTCTAGTTTCTTTCACATTGCAATGACGATCTACAGCTTTTAAAGTTCAAGTATCTTTTATACGCACATCAAGCAAGTACTTGAGGACAAAAATATTAGGTTTGGAATTCAGGTATCAGTCAGGTAAAGTTGTGTTTTGAAACATGAAACGTATAAAAAAGGAATGACATCAAAAAAGAGGCCTCACTTTTGGTTTCAATGCCACGGAGTGCATACTTGAGAGGCCAGGGGGTTCATCCTCCCTTCTTCACCATGGAGATCAGCTTTAATGTTCTCAAGAATGGCAGCAGAGAGAGGAGCAAAATGTGGGAGTATCCTTCTGAATTTTTATGAGATTAGGGAAAGGGACTGAAAGAGAGAGAGGGAGAAAGAGCGGGAGGAAGGCAGAACAATAGAAGCAGCTTCAAGTGGGAGGCTTGATTGTGGAAGGGAGATGAGCAACATTGAGTTGATTTAGAGGGGTTCCTGCCGGGGCCATTGAGGGTCCCATTGTTACACTCTTATCCAGTATGTTCCTCCTGATCAAGCACCTGTACTCACTCAAATCAGAAAACAACTGAAAGATAAATGGTGCTCCAGACCACTAGATGGCAGTGTGACAGAGGAAAATATGAAAAAAAAATTGGAAAGTAAATTGGAAGGTACAACTTTTACCTAATGATGCATTCACTCTGAAAGCAATTTGGTGACAAGGTGACCAGGCCTTGTTCATGACACCTATGGAGCTGGCATGACAGTTGTAGTTGATACCTATATAGGAGACTACAGACACCTAATGGCAACCAGAAGCAAAGAAACGTGTCGTTGAATTGCTGTCTGTGTGAATAGAAACATGACTGCAGTTATATCTCAAGAAACATTGGCATGTCGTCTTCTGAAAGTCTGCATGCAGTCTAAGCGTGAAATTGTATCTCAAGGTTACTTTGATTAGGCCTGCTGTGTTCTAAACCAACCACATGGCATGAATTTAATTCTTTGCAACAACAAAGCCAGCCATTCTCAGCCACGTGTTATATATGCACATATATTTATTAGTAATTAAGTCATCCCTCCGTACTAATGATGCAGATGAAAGGATTTTTTTCCCCGTTATTTATTTATTTAAAGCATACAATAAAATCACCAGAGCTTTCCTGACATTTCCCGAAGTTTTGAAAAACACAGAACGTCTTCAATAGAAACCCAAGCAAATAGCATCATTATTAGAATGTCCTCAGCTGAATTTATTAGTCTATCCACATTCATTCCTTAAAAGTAATGTATCACAACACAATCAATTAGAAGCAATAGCTTTGCTAGTCAGAACAGAGCACTGACATTAGAGATGACAGGAATTGTTTGCCTGTTAAGAGTCCCGTGGGGTGATGGTTGGGGTTTCTGTTTGCTCTGTAGCAATGCATGGGTGTACCGCAGTAGGGAAGAGGGACTGTGGAGAGGCCCTTGACCTGCGCCAGAGTGAAACCCAGAGCCCCTACTGTTTAAACAGACAGTCTGATTACTGATTAGGAGCTCGTTCCCTGTTGTGTGGAGCAGTTTGCATGTCAGCATCCATTCTACCCAAAACTGCACTGATTAAGAATGAGATGCCAAAGACAATGAAGCCTGGGCTGACTGTCTCTGCGTCTCTTTTGTTTTCTCGCTGTTTGCTCCTTTTTTAAAATCTCTTAAAGAAACCGTTTTCCCACAATTGAAAGTCATGTCATTACAACTTCAATCGATCGATCCATCCATCCATAGATAGATGGATAGATAGATAGATACTGCACTGTTGAGTGCTGGCGTTCACCCAGGGTCTGCTCTGGAGAGCCAGTAGTGTTTTGTTGTTGTTTTGAAGGCTTTTTTTTTTCTCCTCTCTTACCCCATCTCTCTTCTTTTGTTGTTCCCCTGGGCTCCTTGTTTCGGAATGAGAGCTCTCCCTCTGCTGAGCACAGGTTCTTGTCTGTTCTCTCTCTCTCTCTCTCTCTCCCTCCCTTTTTCTTTCTTTTCCTCTGTCTGGAAGTACGCTGTGAAGCTGTCCATCCTGAACAAGAGCCGCATCAGCACAAGAGGCAGCGAACTCAGAGTCCACATTTCTGTCTTTCTTATTGGCCCGATCCCCAAAAAACTGTGACATCCTAATACGCAGCAAAAATGTGCTTAGACAGTAAGGAACAGCATTTTAGTAAGCAGTGCTCCAGTGACAGCTTTTGTACCATTTATTTCCTCAGAGTGTATTTTTTTTTATGCTTTAAGGGCCCCCAGTTGAAAATTTCGCCAAATTTCCCAGTAAGGTACGCGGAACTTGTTAGAAACAAAATCACTCCCTCTCCCTTTTCTGTTTAATAGATCACAACCACCACCTTTATTCCCATGCAGTGACTGGTCATTACACAGCAGCAGTTGTCTGCACTCCTTACTTTGTTTCTTTGTTTTGTTTTTGTCAATAGTTTCGAGGGACTGGAACGGTGATGATAGCAGCATTAATTCGTCTCGTATGTCGACTGAAGGACACAACATGCTCGTCCACAGAGAGCCTTCTGAATCACTATCACAGCCTCTCAGACCAGCACTTGTCTTAGAGTGTCACTCTATGAATAACATCACTCTGTTACCAGTTACACAATGTGGGCGGCTGTGAATTATAGCATTTGTCTTCGCAAAGAGTGAAATCTCTTTCCAGACAGAGAATGACTGCATTATGCAGGCTTAAAATTGTCTCGCGCTTTTTCACAATTCTACATTATGGACTACAATCAGGGCTTGAATTTGAACGGCAGGTATTTTGTATAATTTTACTCATTCCAGCAGGTTCCATGCTTGTAATTTGAGACGTTCCTGCAAACACATAAAGCCAGCTCAAATAGCTCACCGAAAAGAGTTAAATAAATATGTAAAAATACCTGTCTTGTTGTTTATTCACATACACACAGCTGGTTATATCTAAAGTCAGTGTAAGTAGTCGAGGGAGAAAACATACGTGTCACTATATTGGATCCATGCATCAGGTCTTAAAGTGACAGCAGCCTAACATTACACCTGCTGCTGTCTGTGCCCTTAATTTTAATCAAACAACAAAAGAAAAAAAAAATTGTCTTGACTGAAAAACATTTGTAACTTTAAATGTAAGGAATCACCTGTATTTATTTATACAATAAAGACTATCTACTGTATTTGATTACTTTATTCAATTTCTGTATTGAGCACCTGAAAAATACTTTTAGACCTGCATGAAAAATGGAAAGGCTTTTTTTTTTTTTTACCTTTTTTATTGTATGTATTTGTGCCATTGCTTGTAATTTCTTCGTTTGTTTTGCCTTCGTTTTCTTCATTGAATGTTTTTTTTTTTTTTTTCAATTCAGAGTTTCAAATCAAGTTTCCATGTGCTTTCTTTGTGCCCCAACTCACCCTCAAATTAAAAAATCCCCAGTTTTGCTTTGCCAAAAAAATAAGTAAAAGTGGCACAGTTGACTCCAATCTCCCCTGTATTACAGCAAAAAGAAAAACTCTATGTGTGAGACAATCAAGCTGTAATCTTGTCTTTGCACTTAAAAAAAAAAAAAGTTATGAAACATACAAACAGATATACCGCTGCGAGGATGAGAGACAAAACATGCCCTTACGGGAGACTGTGCAACCACACAGTCTGAGACACTCACACACAGACAATGGAGGCACGACGAGATTTGTTGCGAGATGCGTAAGAGATGTTGTAAGGAAGATGTGTGCATATTGCTTTTGTGTATGTGGTGGCTGGTATGTGGTTTGTGTGTGTTTCTATATGGAGACCACAAAGAAAGACAGAAAATTGTAGACAAATTAAACATTTGTGTACTGCGTGAATATGTGTTGGTGGGTTTGCCTGATCTCATCTGAACAGCAGGTTTTGTGCTTTTAACAGTTTACGTTTAACAAGTAAAAGGCAAAAGAAAACAGACACCAAAATCTGCATACGCACAAATGCCTTTGTTATAAAAAGCATTTTCTTCCGACGCCCATCTAAACTGGTATTAACGCATGCGGGAGGAAAAACAAGATCTCTTTGAAGCTCATTACAGTGATGTGTAACAAACATCCTTGAGATTAAACCAGATCATTGGCTGAGTGTCCTTAACATCAGCTGCGGTATGCTCTCTCTTTTCGGCTACGATCGAATCTCATGGCTACTCTAGCGCAAGACTCCAGCTAGCTTTAATTATGAGCTGAAATTGTAAATAAAGCTGTTGATGAGAGGAGTGTGAAAATTCTCAGGGAGACGTTGGCACAATAATGGGCAGCCGGCCCGGTCGAGGAGTCTCGTCTTTTTGATCTTTGACATATTTCGTAGGCATTGATTAGACCGAGCCTTTGATCTGTTGTGGGATACGTTGTTGCTTGGTTTAGAGGTTTAGTGAGTTTCATAATTTATACAAAGGGGATTTACGTGTGTGTGTGTGTGTGTGTGTTTGTTTTCGTTCTTTCCCAAGCTTGAGCAACCTTAAGAAAACAGTGCTTGCTATTGTGTTCGTTTACAGCGCACCTCTCATTAGCCATCCCTGTGGTAATCATCAGGCCCATAGTAAAAATATTCTCTTCCTCATATTCTCTCATACACAGACAGACTGCGAGTCAGCACTGCATTATTGATCAATTCCAGCTGAAATCGATTGAGTCCTGCACATCCTCTAAATCTAAAGACAGAGGGACTGTGTGAGAGCGATGAATTCTTAAACACTTCTCAGGACAGTTTTACCCTCGTTTTTTAAGCGTGGAATATAAAAATGTCATCATGGTGTCCTTGAAAGGCAGGTTAACAGTGAAACTCACACAGTGAAGCCAACGAAGCGTAGTTCTGTTGTGGGCCGCAGGGTAGGACTCGGAATCGGCCTGAATATTTAGCTAAAACAGCTAGTTGGTATAAAGAAATATTTTACCCCACCCCAAAAACAAAATGATGACTGAAATGTTGTGATATTAGAATATGGTGTGATATACATCTTTTTATGTATATATGTATAACTCTTTTATATATTTTTATATATCTAGAGTTCTCTTTTTACTTGAAAATACATTAGACAGACTGTTGTAGGCACAGCTTTGGATTTGCATCAGGTTTGGATTTGTAATTATATGTAACAATTGCTGCACTGCACATTTTGGATTTAATATATCTTGTTTAATCTTGTTATATCTTGTTCAGCTCATAAGATGAGACTACAAGACCTGAAATGGGAAGAACAGTGAGAACCGCCCCATTTCTGGGCATTATTTATTATAAATTGTACACCACAGCAATGTTTATTTATGAAATGATTATTTTAAATTTAAATTTAAACATAGTTTTTAGTTTTTTTTTCTCCTCTCTATAAGCTGTTGATATATTTGAGCTGCTGGAATTCAATTACAAATGGCTGGTTGCTTATAATAGTGTATTATATTTTCCATTGAGTTAATATGACTGGTATGTTAGATAGGCTGCCTCATTGATTTTGATACCATAACAGCACAACCCCCAAACAAATAGACTGAGTAAATCATGCAAAGATGAAGGGTTTACTTTTCAACCTCTCCAAAAAATAAAAATGGTAAAAAGATTCATTTCAGCCCAGAGCTCCTATTATGCAGGAAACAAATTGAGATTTATGGAATTAATGTGTATGCTGCATGAATCGAGATCTATTTTGGGTGCGCAGAGCATTGCGCTGTAAAATATGATTGGTTGCAGGAACGTTTCCGGAGTGTTGGAGGAACAGCCAGTGAGTATTTGAGATGGGATTAGTTGTAGAATAGTGGCATAGATTGCTCACCATGTTTCCCCCCCAGAGCCTGGCGTTTGTTGTCTAAATACAGTTCGAATGTGCCCTCGCTCTTGTGGTGGGTGGCTTGCTCCGCTCAAGGTCGTTTGGGATGGTAGCGCTCCATTAATAACACCTGTGAATCTACTGCATCTGTATGCACCCCCATCTGGCACAGCCCCGCCAACTGCAACCACTTCCATTCCTCCCAGAGAATTCGTAAAGCAGGTCGTGAAGGAATGCCTTCCATCTGATCATTCGCAGCTTCAGAAGATACCATTCTCTCGCGGTTCAAGAACAGGCGTGAACAAGCAAGCTTGTTCATACATGAGCGTATGTTGTCGACATCCCAAAATGCTACAATTGTCTACCAGACTCAGTGAGTGCAGTGAAGATGTGAGATTTGGACCTGCTGGGTAATTCCCTATTTGTTGCACAGCCCAGCAGCTCTACTATGGGGATGCAATTATCACAGTCCCAGACGTTTGCTGCAACCACGTGACAAGGTGCTACTAGAGGAACCATCAAAGCCTGAATTTAAATGATGCATTTAATTACGTAAAATGGGAATTTGCATGTGTGTGGAGTGTTGGAGAGCTAGTGTGTGTGTTAGTACTGGTGTATGTTTGTTTGAGGGGTACGGTGAAACGATTATAGCTGTGTGTGGTATCCAGTGCACAGCAGGCTAGCAAACAGACAAGTTTAGTGTAGTAAAGGTTTTGCAAGTGTGTGTGTGTGTAGGTACTCAAGCAGCGATGGTGACAGGAGGGAGAGATGCACTCCTCTCCATGCAAACAACAGATCTGTACTGCTCTGCCTGTAATAACAGGAGTCCTACCCCATAAACCCACAACTCATGTGTCTTACACTCTCTCTCTCTCTCTGTCCCACTCTACTTTTCTCCCTCCTGCCTTACTAAAGCTTAAATTAGCTTAAAAACTGAAGTATTTGTGTATTACGTCATCAGAAATGTTAAAACCTGAGAGAAACCGGATTACTTTAGTTACTTCAGTTTACATTACGCTCTATGCTAACCTCTACTCAGTTACTTAATCTGTAACTGATCCACATTGGAATTAACATTTTGTCTTACATAGTTGACTCAGACTACGGATAGGCAATGTTCCTGCTTAGTATCCACACCACAAACGTTCTCAGATTAATGTGATAAAGAGAGCCCTGACTGGACAGGTAACTGGGGTCCAGAGATGGAAGGTTATCGTGCAAAATCAGAATCCTGTTACCGTTCATTTCCTCCACCGACCGGGATGAACAGAATGAAGAATTTCAATGCCAGTGCGTGGCTGCGCTAGCTAGCGAGAGCATGTGAATCCTAATAGAACAGTTAAATTTTCATGAGAATTGCAGAGAGCTGCACAAACTCAGCACTTGCTTTCGATTTGCCTACACTGGAGGGCTATGGAAAGGGAAGAGGAGATGATGCATACCTTACAGTGGGGTTAAACAACCCAGGCTTAAGGAAGAATATTTTGTTTGATGGGTCCTAAACTGGTGGTAATGAAATGCACTGACCCCACATGACGACTTTGTACTACTTGGATCCACAATCATGATATACTCTTTAACAGGGACTGTCTGTACGAAATTGCACTACATTAGACCATTCGTTTTTTTGCAATCGGTAGGTGTAGAATAAGGTTAAGTTCAGGTTCAAATCTCAGTTCCAGTCTAGCAAAGGTGAACCTGCCTAATGCCGATACTAAAAACACTTTTGATCCTAGAGGAGGTTCAGGAGAAAGAGATCTTAAACCGCAAGGCGAGGATTCCTTTCAGTAATCCACACTGGCTGCTGCCTCAGGCTCTGTTCTCTATTGGGGCCAGTGTGTGTGTGTGTGTGTGTGTGTGTGTGTGTGTGTGTGTGTGATGGCTTGGTTTGGACAGGTCCTGCAGAGAGAGAAAGGGATGGGGTAGCAGAGAGCTCCAATGTTAGCACACAATACGCTGGATAGAGCATTATGTAATCATGCCTTATCAAGACCCACCGCCTGCATGGGCAGAAACACACAGGACTCTCTCTCTAGCTCTCCCTCTATCTTCCACACTCACAGAGAGAGACACACACTCACCTCCCACCGCCTACTGAGAGAACGCAAGCCTTCATTAGCTAAGCTAAATATCCCTGCCTTCTGCAATCTCCATCATTTTTGGCCTTCGGGCACTGGGATAATTACCTGCTCTCATTTCCCCTCCCTCTGGCCAGTGGGGAAGAGTCCTGCGTTGCATTAGTTTGCATTAAATTTTTATCGACATGCCGCACATTTTCCCATCCCGTCAGCCACAACGCAGCCCTGACGGACAGTTGCCTTGCCTTGATGTTTTCGCCATGATTCGCACCTTCTTTATCCAGCTTTCACCAAGAATGAACATGTTAAACAAAGCATGCAGTGGGTGAATAGCGGATTCTCTGTTTTTGGAGGGAGGAGTTGGCGGAAATTCTGGGGGAACAATGTACAGAACGTTTATGTGTGGGAGTGATAGTAGATAGAGAAAGCGTCATTCCGCTCGGGCCTCGCTGGCATGCTGTCCTTTGTATGTTTCATTTTGTCCGCATGCAGTGCATGCCAGTGTAAGCACACACTTGAAAAAGACATTATAATGATCACCATTAGTGATCACCAATAACAGCTGCTGATAGTGTACGCTAAAAGCCCAGCTGTGTGGAGAGGAAAAATTTATATCTTTCTTGAAGCTGCCTTTTTACTTTTTTAGTCAAGCACATCCCATCAGAAGGGTGAGGCTTGTTTGTTTTAGTAACTGACTAAACAACTTAACTATCTCATCAGAGTTTTGGCTGTACTTGAAAATCACAGCCAGGTAAACAATGGTCACATCTAAATGGTAAACTATGTTCTGCAAAACCCTAACCAGATTCAAGCAAAACCCTAACCAGATTCAAATTACCTCCAACCAAGAATAAGGGTAGGGTACTATAGGACAAGTGTGGAAGTGTTGAAGGTTACCTCCAGGACTAGGGTTGAGTACACATGGTCTGCACCCATACCACTATATACCTCTTTCAGAAAAGCTGTTGGATTGAAAGAAATAAGCCCCCCCCCCCCCCCCCCATAACAGTAATTTAAAAAAGTAAGCCTTCGACTGGTATCTTTAGGGGACTTGTTTACAGCCAGAAGAGGATTCACTTCAGTGGCCTTCTTTAATTAGAACTGAAATGACTGGTTGGTTGATCAGAGGTGTCAGTTTAAGTCGGGATTTGAAGACTGTTTCTAAGCCCCATCAGTGCCTCTTGTAGCAGTTCCATGGGGAACATGGACAATGATGGGAGCACCTGCAAAACAGGAAAGGAACCAAGTGCCCTTGATAGACCATCCTCTGATTTCAGGGTTTAAAGAAAGGGATTTCACATAACTGAAGTCTGTCAGGGGAATGATGTTGAACAAAAATCTTTTTGAGAGACACCTAGCATCAAGAACAAAGAAAATGAGTCTTCAAAGATTAAGTGTCTTATTTTTACTGGAAATAACAAACAGGAAAATGTATTTATGGGATTCATCATAATTTGGTAGTTTCATAAAGCTGGGTTAAATATCTCTCTCACAGGAAGTACAATATCTGCCTATAAACATTCCGTCCAGTCAGCATTAGAATGCTGAAGAGTACAACCAGGTATTTTACCAGGTATGATATATGTGTAGTCCTTTTGTTTTGAACTTTACAAAGATATGACCAACCTTTCCACATCCTTCCAACAAGCCAGTATTGCTGTTTATTAAAACAATCCTCTCTCTGCTCTTGACTTTCATTACACCAGCACACTGCAAATTGAAAATGAATTTATAGATAAATGCTTTCGCTGCGCTGACAAATTATGCAGCTGTAGCTCAAAGAGACACGTTGTTTATTTTGGGACGGAGCACAACTGAAGGAAACAAAAGGAGAAGAGGCTCTGAGAATGTTGATTAATAAGATGAATTACCACTACACAGCACTCAGAAATGAAAATGATTGGCTCTTCAAATACCCTTCCTCATTATTGTAATTATAGGTGCTATATTACGCCCCGGATTAAGTATTCATTACAGATTAAGGGGCGGATTTGAGCATGTTGTAGAATGCGCACTTCACTGTTTTGACAACATACTTGAAAAGGCTGAACCTCAGCCGAGATGCATGGGAGATTTTTTTTTTAGCACAAGCGGGTGTTAATACCTGACTCTTTCCATCTCATACTCAAACCCAGCTCGGTTCTTTTTATCTCTCAGTTAACACCTCCACACAAAAGCACAGCCACACATGTGGACGCATAAATACAAGCACACACCTACACATGTACATAAACGTATAAAATGATGCCTTGCCATCCATCTTTCTGTCCTTTGCTCTACTCTGCCTAAGTGAATCCTACACTGACGAGGAGTAGAGTCTGTCATGGAGACAGCATAAGCCTTTCATATGCATAGCAGAGATAAGAGGCAGCCATTTTTATCAGTTCCTGTCTCTTTCACCAAATCTTTACAAGAAAGTGTCTCCAAATCCCCAGTCCTGGTTAATGATACGGCCCTGGTCATGACAAAATGAGCCCACTTATGTTTTTTTGTGCTCTAACCTGACAATTATGCCAATTATAGACAGGCTGTGCTGTTGACAAACACGCCGGGAGAATTGCGAGAGTAGGAGTCCCCCGCTACAGCCTTCACTGTAATTTAACTAGTGCAGAGCAGCGTCGCAAAGGCTCATTCTGCAAAAAAATGTCTAAAGCAATATGTGATCATCAGCGATGGGGTTGCCAGTCGTTTATTTATTCCAGCAAACAAGTTGAATGCAGTTTGTGTGCTGGGATTGTGAAGGATAAAGTGATGTATTCTGTTTAGTAGGCCAAGTGTTTAGAACTGAAAATGTCTTTCGTTTGATTCGTAGGGCCCAGGAGTTGCATTCTGAAAAGTGCCAAAACACTACATGTGGAATGTTGTTAGGAACTAAATCCATACTAAAGTCCATTGCTCATATTTCTTTAAAAGAAACATTAGCTTGAAGCAGCTGCTAGCATCATTCTATATACGGTGCGTAAATGGAGTTAAGCTTGTTAAATGGGTAAAGAAAGCAGACTAATGTTATTTGACAACATATGCTTATTATTATCATGTTGCAGAACTAAAAAATACCTTTTTACGTAAAACTTCATGCCAAGGAATATCGGTTTTCTCATTGGCTTGCTCTTCTGAAAAACAAATTAGCTATTAGATATTTCAGATATCCGTATTGACAAACTGAGCAAAGAGGCAGCTTCGGAGTCAAAAGGGGGAAAAAAAAATGTTCCAGCTCTCTGGAAAATGTGAATTGAGAAGTTTTCATTGGTATACATTCAGGAAATGTCATCTGATTTCGATTAGTGGCACTGAAATAAAGACGTGTAATCAAGAGTATGTACTTTTGCATATTCCACCGGCGTGAGGTCATGCCATCTGTACCATGACTTTTTGGCTTTGTATGGGTCTGGGAATAGGGGAAGATGGGGTTAGAACATGAAATAATCCAGTCATTTGCCATTCCGGTTTGAGTTTCCTACTTCTGGGGTAAATAGAAATGCTAAATGTTGTCTCGTTTGCATCATATAATCTCAGGTAACCATTATACTTTAACTGTTGCTGGTAAACGGTTAACTAAGGTGAGGTCAAACCTGAATTACCTGAGCTCTGGAGTCTGGTCAGCATCTAAACCACGCTTAACTTCATTTACCTGTAAGCCTGGTTTAGATTTAATCCCTGTCATGGTATATCAAGATGCTTCCCTAAAAGCACACGTACATCACGGAGACGTATATTTGTCGTCTGCATTTACATCTGCAAGTCATATGTTTACGAGTGTTTGTTCATCTGTAATACATCTATAGGACATTTCCTATCAGATGTCAAATGTCTTTAAGATGTTTATGATTTACAATGTATGTAAAACTGACATCTTAGACACGTCTATCAGATGTTTGTACACAGCAGATGCTTTCCAGATTAATTTGTCTTTAACAGATGTACATGTGCTATCTGGCTTAGCTTCTTTCCAGAAATTCCCAAACTCTCTCTTCCAGTTGCTACTGTTTTTCTCACTTATTTTTCTTTGTCTATCTTATCTCTCCCTCTCATACACAATTTTATTCTGTAGAGGTGATTTTGAGTGCCAAAAACAGGCAGTAGATATCCTTTTAAATTCTGCAGTTAGCATTAGCTATAGCTTCCCCGTTATAGATGATCTAAGATCTTTTTGTCCATAAATATATATTTTTTTCATGTATTTCTATTAGCAGCTGAAAATAGAGCAAAATTTGATGTAGACCACTTCCACAAGACCAATATTAGCAAGGTTTTCCTGTCAGTAAACAGTTCACTGGGGACAGACATGTTTTTCAGTGCTAGTCAACATTAGCATAAACTTTCCTCTTCTTATGTTTACATTGTGTTTTTCATTCTTTTCTGAAACTGAAACCAAAAGATACTCTTAGGAAAACTGACCACTAAAGAAAAGAAAAAAGACATGGTTAATATAGTTAAACCATATTAATCACAAATTAACCATGGTCTTGCTGCACTAACCATAGTTTAGCCATGGTATTTGTAATGAAACTGTGGTTATAGAAAAAAGATCATCAATACCCCAAAAAGCCATGGTTACTACACTTTTACTATAATAAATGTTAATGGTTATTTTTTGTAATGGTAGATTAGCTGCTACAAAACCAAATTAGGCTAGCATGGATATATTTTGGTACATGTGAGTTTGTGCTGCTTAGTGCTTGTTTGGTTCCAGCCTAGCATCTGGTGGGCCATCCTGTTGACCAAAATCAAATCAAATCACTTTTATTTCCCCATCACAACAGCACATGTGCCTTGGTGAGTGAAATTCTTGGGAGCGTGCTCCAGACAGTGCAAAAACAATTTCAATATAGAAAAACTTGCAGACAGATAACAATATGCATTATACACATACATATACTCAGCGCACACAGTGTACTATCAGACATTATTACAGTTAGCAATACACAGTATATACACATTCTACATTGTTCATGTACCAGATAAACCTATTTCATCTAAATTATCACTATTATGGTGATACTATTTGATCAAGGTAATCTATGTGTTTAGTTAGTAAAGAACTCTAGCGGGGAAACCAGCACAACATATAGTCTTCTGTATGTGGTTAATATTAGCTTCACCAGTGACTGTCACATTTTGTTGAGGCCACATAGCCAGCATGATTTACACTGCTATCAAGTGAAGTGAGGATGCTACAGGATCTGTTATCAGAACTCTGATTACAGCAAGCATTCAGATTCATTTTCATCACCAGTGCTCAGGAATACAAGCCAGTCCATTTGCCCGAGCTGTTATGTAAGACAGTGCATGTGTTTGTATGTTTGTGTTTGAGTGAGAAAGTCGAAGTAAGAGAGACAGTCTTTGGGAATCCAAACCTCTTTCAAGCCCCCAGGGGTGAAGGGAAAGCACATTGTGGGCAGTGTAACGATTTGCAGTGTTTTTGTTTGAGTCTTGACAAAAATGCACTTTATATTTATTATTTTGTCAGGTCATATTGACCAGTGAGTTTTACTCCTACAAAAATGTTTGATTGTAGTGACCTGGGAATTTCAGTTTCTCTTTCTCTTGCAGAGATGTTGGGTTGTGATCGGTGTGGTTTCTGTCACAGTCCATTGGGATATTGTGTTTCATTACAATTCGTTGTGAGAAATGTATTCTGAGGTGTATTCTGTTGTGGAGTAGTTCGCGATACCTAGGCCTATAAAAAAGTGGGTTAAACTGTAACAGATTTTAACCAAACATAAAAAAAAAAATATAGCTATGTATATATCTGATTAAACTCAACTATTATAGGATGCTTTTTAACTTATTATAAAGCAGTTCAGTTTACCAGTTTTAGACCAAATCGCCAACATACTATGACTGAATTGTTTCGAATGAATTATTTATAAATGTTTCTCCTGAAAAAGCATTGTTAATGCATTAATATATTGCAGTTCGAGTTTTTCACAACGTGTTTTTGTTAGAACTGTTTTCATTTTATCCTTGTTAGCTTTGACGATCAAAAACCCCTTCATCAACTAACCTTTAGTGCCAGACGAGACGAGAATAACATTGAGTGTTTCCAAGGCTTTTGTAATGTTGCATGCATTACTGTGTCGTTAAAACATCATGAGACAGATTTTCAGACAATGGATGGGAAGCTTTCATGGCTTATTTAGAAAGCTTGCGGTTCAAGCCAATCTAGAACAGACGTAGTTCTATCTAATTAATAAGCACGCGAGAAACTGACTCTTTCAAGTGAATTTAGAAGAATCCGTTGTTTTTTTTTTTTTTTGAGGCAAATTCACAGCATTGTAATTATTGGGGAGGGAATGTCAAAACAGTTCAGATAGCTGTTGGGAAAAGATGCATTTTTTTCAACCTCAGTCAACTCTCTCCACTCTCTCATTCCATTTCCTTTCTCACTCTTTCTCTCTTTTTTTAACATCTGCCTTTGGTTTTAACAAGGAAAAAAGACATGCCAATCATCCCCACTAATGGAATGTGGATTTTCTAATTCACTCAAACAGAACGGTAAATTGAAAAAGAGTGCAACCTTTTTAACACACACACCAGTCAAGCTCCATTATCTGACAGCTGGAGAAGTTAAAAATAACCAGACTCGCAACAAATTAGACGTATCATTTGGCTTCTAAACGGAGAGATGAATGTATGTGTGAATGTGCTTGCCATACCGTGACATGAGGCCAATACATCAACCTCCTGTTTGTCTGTCTCTTTCATAAACTCCGACTGGAATAAACAGACAATGCAATTTGTTACAGCGCAAGGACTTTTTTCGCGGCCTCCGCCACTGCGGCGAGATCACCAAATGATCCACAGCGCATTCTACCCCCGACGATCCGTCCGCGCATGCAACCATTAATCATCACTCGGGTACAATCAAGGTTATTGCTATCGCTCAAAGCCATGTTCAGAGTTTTCATATGTTATATTTCTATCGAACAATAAATCTGACATGTACGGTGAGGATTCGAGAAAGCGCGCATGCCCTTGATGTAATCTCGCTATATATGAAGACGTAGGCCTGACAGGGCTATGAATCTCTATTGTTGCTGTCATAGATAGCAATTTTCCATGACATCGAGTCGCTGCCGTACCTGACTAGCACTAACGAGTATTCGGTTACTAACATGGTAATTTAAGTCTGCAGGAGGCATCTCTTTTTTCAGTATGGTAAGGGAAGGAGATAGTTCCCTCTGAGTCATGTTTCTAGCGGATTATCTGTTTACCCTTAAATACCCTTCACCGTCATTGTTTATTTAGCTCAAGCTAATCATTAGCCAGTGGGACAACAAAAAAAACAGCCCCCCAGAACATGGTGTCAAACTTTAATCAGGAACCTTGTTTTAGGTCTTAAGTAATAATGTTACTTTAACACACTGGGAACATAAAACCACAGCGGGACAATGAAGCAACATAGCATGTTAAACCTAGCAGAGCCGTATCATGCTAGGTAGGATTATCATGTGCTTTTTTTATGCCAGGTTTCAGTATTATTATGGCTCACTACAAACCACATAAATCAAAGTATTAACCTCCTTTATGTTTCGGCTACGAATATGAATGATATTTCAAATAGTGGAGTTTTTTTTGAAGAGACTGGACTAACCATTTTTTCTGGCGGACAAAAAAAACTGCAAAAAAGATCTTAGATTGCATCCATCCAGAACACCCTAGAAGTATTGTAACTGTGAATAAATGAACAAGCACCACTCACATTTTCTTCCCCAAAAGCCTAAAATTGTGTCAGATCATCAGGTTCTCCAGAGATTCGCACATGACTTGCTGGTTAGACTGGAGTCGTGGGTGGGTTTGAGAAAGTGATCAAAAATTCTTGTCAGCTCATATTCAGGGAATGTGTTAAACATGGTTGTGTGTGATGGTGAGATCGACTGTATGCCCATATTCTGTCACAGTGTGTATTTTCTCATTATAGCCAATTAATGCTTCAGGCGCACACTCCACTATTGCTCTTTCTTCTTAGTGTGTGGAAAACTTATTTTCCCCCTTTTTATTCATAACAGCAACTTTATATTTTACAATTGTGACATTTTATCTCATAATGTGAAATTGTTTGTAACAGTCGCCCATTTATAGCTCTGTCACAATATGCCTTTTTCATAATTGCTGCTTAATATTAAGATGCAACTTTGCTTCTCATAATTGAGAGTATATGTGTTGCGATGTGATTCTCAAAATTGCAACTTTGTATCTCACAATATGTAATTATATTTTGCGACTGAATCTTAAATCTCATAATTGTTAATATCTCACTATTTGGCTTTCTCATAATTGCAACGTTTTTGTAATTGCACATTTAGATATTGTAATTGTGATTCCATCTTGCATTTCTCCAAAATATTTGAAAATAATTGAAACAATATACGTATAACTCATGATTGTGACTATTTTTACAATTTGTTTCTTGTAAATTTGCCTTTCTAATAAATGCTGCTTTTTCACAATTGTGAATTTATTTTGAACAGTTTCAAGTCTATTTAACAATGTGATGCAAAATTCAAATTGTGACTTCATTTTTGCCATTTCAGCTTCCTATTTTAAAAACATATCTCACAATGTGACTTTATATCTCATAATTGTGACTATTTTTCACAACTGCAAATATTTATTTGTGACGCAATTTAAACTTCTCATAATTGAAATTTTTTCACAATTGTGATTTAGTATATCATAATTGTGACCCTTTTATTGTTTATTAATTTAACTTTTAACTTTATATCTTGCAATTGTGGCTCACATAATTATTTGTCCTAATTACAACTATGTCTCATAATGTGATCTTATTTTAAACCTTATTTCAGAATGCCTGTTTTATTTATTGTTTTATTCTGAGGTCAAAGCTAGCTTGAATTCATTATTACACATTGCGTTCTCCGCAAACCTCGACAGCAATGAGCCTCCATTATCAAAGAGACTGGACAAGCTGTGACATTAGACGCCCTGGCCAGAGAACATCGATTGGGTAATTAACTTTCAATTAATGGCGAAGGGAAAAGATGGCAAAGAGCAGTCACGCTCACACTGGTTGAGTCTGTTTGATTTCACCCCTCTTAGCGATCGGCGTGCCCTTTACAGTATGTACTTTAAGCCACCAAAGTAATCAAATCTACAATGTGAAGAATACAAGAGAAGGGAAATCCATTTCCGTTTTCCATGTGCAGCTCGTCTCTTGGCACGGCATTAGTTTGAGTTTTTGGGATGCAGTGTTAACTCTATATTTGGATTGCACTTGAGTGGATTAGGAAGTCTTTATTGAAAACCCACGGGATTCTGACTGAAAGGGGGAAATTAAGAAGTGCTGTTTGTATCTGCGCTATACAAATAATTGCGAGTTCTCAGATTTCGAGGACCCCACTATATGGAAAAGTGAGCTTTGATGTACAAATCCACAATTCAACTGGGATTAGAGGCTTGAAAGGTTAGGAGTTACTAATTATGGGAAACTGGTTCTACATATCTAATGAGCACAAAGAGACATTGGTAATAAATAGAGACTTTATGAAGATAATGATCACATTGGATTCCAGAACTGTTCATTGTTGGCTGTGTAGAAATATTTGAGGTTGGACACATACTGCATTCGGCATCATTACAGAGATTCCGCGATAATATTAATTTAAAGTGTAATTGGATAAAGGGATGCGTGAGGTACATGATACAAAGCCTACCTGCTAATTAGCACTTTTCCAATGGCCCTTGGTATTTTTTCTGTATAATTGGATTCAAATTATTCCTTTCTTCCCCCATTTTTCCCCAATAATGAAGAGAAGTTATGAAGAAAATGGCAAGCACGCAGCACAAATATGACAAGACTGACTGATTAACATTTTTTTAGTGTAGTTGACTGCCTTGAGTTTCTCATTGGCTCCCTTTGCTCTCCCAGCAGAGCTGTGGCCAATCATGTCATCCCTCTCCGGACCCCAAATTAAACATGTCCGGATCCAGGCGGATGGTTGCACTGCCCCAGGACACAGCGTTTCATGTTTTAATGATTGTGCCCGGAGGAGTCCCGCCTGGAGGGCTCCCTCAGAGGGTGCCCATGTCACCCGTCATTAGCCGGGGGGTTGTGTTCTGTACCCATTCTGAAGAACAGTCCCTCCAATTTCTCCGGCTTGAGCTGATCTGTCTGGTAGAGTCTTACTCGACACAATTTAAGAGTTTGATTTTAATTTGCGGTGATGATTTTATCCTGTGCATCAGGGGTGTTCAATCCTGCTCCTGGAGGGCCAACGTTCTGTAGAGTTCCACTCTGAACAGTTCCTTAACACACTTGTCTGGAGGTTTCTAGTAAGGCTAAAGAGCTTGATTAGCTGGTTCAGGTGTGTTTAATTAGGGTTGGAGCTAAATTCTGCAGGACTGGCTCTCTGGGAACAGGTTTGGACCCAAATGAGTCTCTTTCCAAGTATTAGTGAGGCTAGTGAAGGAAAACACAAGAAGGCTTCCAGGTCTTTGGTTTTACAGTGAATCAGCTGACTATAATAGCCTTTTCCCCTCGTTGCTGAATGCGGCTCTGTGGTTCAGTATAATTCCACAGGATTTGTGATGTATTTATGCAGTCATTAATCTGGCCGTGTCTTTTCACTGGCCGGGATTAGAGTTCCCTCCGTTGGGCGCCAGGTAGGTTCACGTAGAGGTAGCAGACACTCATATAAACACAACATTTAGGATCTACAGAATGCATTTCACATAGCTGTATAATGCAGAATGGAACCAAGCCAGGGCTGTGAAAACACTCATACGGAGCGAGGACTAGATTTGCGTGCTGTGAGACGTCTCTGAACTCTGTCTGACAGCAGAGAGTGTGAGGCCACATTTCACACTGTAGGATCAAGGAATGTCTGTCTGCTCAGGTCGTAAGTGCTGTGTGTACATGACTGTGTAAAACACAACAGGGATCAACAATAGAATATGCGAGCATTTCGGAGTTGACAGAAATATCACATGCCCATTGGATCAGTGAGTTGGCATTACATTTGACCTATGCGACAGTTTCTGTGCCTTGCAAATTAAACGTTTTCTGTGGCATAATAATGATTCCTGTTATGCTGAGTTAAATGTATTACTTTATCAACCTGGCTACAATAGACAAGATTTTGTTGCAATTTAGAAGCATATTGGATGCATCCGATGGAAAGGTATAATAAAGTATTGTGAAAATTGCTAAATTTAATTTAAAATGATTTGATTGCTTTCTACAAATATTTGTTTAACATATGTAAAATTGTCTTAAATCTTAAAATATTATGTAATATACATATATATATATATATATATATATATATATATTCCAGACTTTTCAAGGGCCCTCTCTTCCTTTGGGGCCCTGGTAATCAGTACTGGTTTTACCCCGAGTCCAACGCCCCTGCATGTGTGTCTTGTGTTTTATCTCAGTTGTCTGTTTTTTGTTGCTAATCCAAGAGTAAATTATCCACACGTTTTGTGCCCGTAAATGTAAGTTTGCCAGGCTGTTTATGTTTTAAGAGGTAAATATTGACATTACACATCTGAATCGGATCGCTCTGCATTAGCAAAGATTATGTTTGTACAAGTGTGCAGTAAATGCTTCAGTAGCTTTTCATCTTGAGGAAATGGCACCACTTGAAAATACCTTTTATAGTACACAAAGATGTTTTAGTGCCTCTGAATAAAAATCTATCTCTATCCTTCTCCCAGTAGCCCAGCCACCCCCACTCCAACATCCATCAGGGCCACAGAAAAGAGTAACAGAGATATTTCATCTCCTGATTTGATTAGTGAATTTCACATATTTTCAATGATAACGAAAATGCAAGCTATTTCTTTGGTATGTAACATTATTTTAATGACAAATAAACAATGTTTATATATACACACACATTACTCTAATGTACAGTATGCATATATATATATATATATATATATATATATATATTTCTTTTTTTTTTATTTCTTTTTTTATTCCCATTATTGTTAAAAGTCAACCTCGATGGAGTTTGATTTATTTTATATAAATTTTCCACATAATTTTTTCAATTCCGTTTTCTTATGTTAGTGGCACAGAAATGATTGTCACCTCTACACAATATGTTATTATTATTTTTTATATAAAATGTGAGAATATATTTTATTATATGATATATTTTTATATATATAGATTTCACTATTATTTATTTATATTTATAATTTGTATAAACTTTACATTTTTATTTTGTAATTTAATCATATATCTTTATTTTAGATTTTATATAATTATTTATTATTAAAAAGTTAAAAACTATAGCATTTATGAAAATGGGATGAAGACATTTTCACACTGAAAGAGCAGTGATCTCGCGCTCATAGACTTGCAAGACTATATATGCAGCTAGTCTGAATAAAACTGAACTGAAACAATTAATAAAAAAATAAATAATTTCTGTCACTTCTGAAATGATGGATATGCCCCTAGTGTGACGAAATGTAAACTCTTACATAATATTTTAAAAACTTTTTTTTTTTTTATCTTGGCTTACATACATTTTAACGTATGCCATGACATGTCATAGCATCATTAAACTATCATCCAACTATGGACAGAAGTGTTTTTTCTTTCTCTAACCTATGGTTCTCTAACTATGAAAACTGCTGTGTAATTCCCCCCCTGACTAAGCATTTAAAGAATTTAGGGGAAGCATTTAAATAATCCTGTGAATGCACTTAAAGAATTCAGAAATGAATCATTATTATTTAATTGTGAATCAAATCGAATTTAATTGTTTTACATTTTGAAAAAAAAAAAGTTCTTAATTCGTATCGAAAACCTATGAATCCTGAATTGAATCAAATCACTGTCTACCCAAAGACTCACAGCCCTAATATATATTGTATGATACTCGAGCAATTGCACAGAGAAAACTGGGCTATATATATATATATATATATATATATATATATATATATATACTGTATGTAGTCATTTTGATAGTATGATGGGGAAGCAATCTTAATAATCAAGAAAATATGTCAAAAAGTATGAATTGGTCCTAAAGCTTCTTTCAACAACCTATTTAAAGGACAGGAAGCTATTGGCCTGCGGATCTGTAATAAAACAGGTAATTTGGAGACCGCAGCAAATGACTGAAAACAATAAGGAAGCAGATAGAGAGAGAGACCGTGATAGCAGGCGCCCCAGATGAATGCCTGAGAAAGCTGCCTTTCGGAGGTCCCATGATGCAGCGGATCTGTGGAAAGGTTGGGTGCGTCTGGTTACAGCTCTATCAGGGCTCCATCAGAGAATGGCAGGATTCGGTATCGCCTTCTAATGTAACAAGGACCATTTGTCTCAGTCACACATCCTTGCAAGTGCCTTGGTGAAGCCATTGATGTCATTCATCTAGACTGTCCTTGGCTGCTCTTTTCCTTCGCTGACAAGAGAGCAGCACTCTCAGGTAGCTGGAGGGGAGGAAGAGAAGCGAGTGTGATGGAGAGAGAGAGACAGAGAGAGAGAGAGGTTGTATAATGCTTTCTCATCAAGGCTAGAGTTACCCAGTGTGTTGAGTAATGAATCCATTGCCTTATATACACAAATACACACTATTTTACACCTTTAAACACACACAATTTTACCTTGTGCTTCACTGGTGATCTGAATACCAGAAGACTCCTGTTGTTTTAAAAAATTAAGCTATTTACAGTTTCTACGCATTATCTCTAACCTGAGTATGTGAGCAATGTGGAGCAGAAGCCAAGCTGTATGTTTTTGCCTAGAGCGTTTTTCAGAGTGTCTGTGTTATCTCTGGCTTTAAGATCACTGCGATAATACTTCATCTCGAGCGTAACATGCTAACAGCCCATAATGCAATGGCATGTCAGCAAGAATTCAGCACATGTCAAACAGTGGACTACTGTTCACACTGTGCATTGTATTCTACGATGCTGCTTTCTCATGGTTTTTATCCTGTGGTGTAAACATGCACTAAACAGACAGGTTTGACAGTAAAATCAGCAAAATCTCACCGCTTCTTAAAAACGAAATGAATGAAAAGTTCGACTTTTGAATTGGATACGATAGGCTGTAGCTGCCCGTAAGTGTGTATGTATTTACATATCTCCTCACACCCTTTTTGTGGTCTATTCCGCTATTGGAGATCGAGCGAGAACAGAAGGGTAATTATTGTAATTTTATGCGCTTTGTACTTTAACGTTTTCTCAACGACCTTAGGTAATCTTCCCGCGTTGCATTCAACCCTCCACCAACGCCATCTCTCATCGTGTCACTGGTTTGCGTTCTTGTGTTTACGAGGAGGCGTGGCTTTGGAGAGTGTTTTGCAGAGAGGGTGGGATCTTATGCTTTCAAAGCTAGCTTGCTATTGCTACACCCTAAAAAAAATGCTGAGTTGTTTCAACCAAACTTTGGGTCAAATATGGACTAACCCATTTGTTGGGTTACATTTTTTAATTACATTTTTAACTAAAAAGTTGGGTTAGTCCATATTTGACCTAAAGTTGGGTTGAAATAACCCAGCATTTTTTAGAGTGTAGCAATAGCAAGAGAATAGCTTTGAAAGCATAAAAGCCCATCCTCTCTGCCAAAAATCCCTAACTCTTCCTTTAAGTAAATGTTAAGTGAAAATTATTGATGGAGAGGGGAATAGTATAATTTGTTTGCCAAAAAAGTGTAGAAAAAAACATGATAACCTCAGTGTACATCATGTTCTGTACATAATAAATTTGAGCCATATGACACTCTCTTAGCATCTGTACAAAAATGTACAATTGCGAAGATAAAAAACAGTAACACCATGCAATAAGTTTCACTTTGAATTGTGAGTGGAAATTTTCATTGCTCTACCCAACTCTCGATGTTAGTCAGAATAGAAAACATTTTTAATTTGAAAATACCAACGGTACTTAAAATACTGTTCAGTCAGTATTGTTCATTTCTGTACCTTGACGGAAGTCATCAACAAACGTCTGGGAATTTCACAGCAGTTCTGTCCCTGAAATATGTCTGGATTAGAAACCCTCACACACTGCAGAGGTCCAACTTTTCATTGAGTATGCATGTCTTTTTAATCTCCAATCGAAAATTTCTGCCTGATATTTATTAATAGCATTCTTAGGACGGTTGTCTGCTCCTCACTGCTTGGCACAGTAAAAGCAGTGACTGTGACTGCTTTGACCTTGGAGCTCAGGACACAGAGCTTGTTATGTAAAACGATATGATGGTTAGGAGGATGACGCATTCTGAGTGGACTGGAGACGTTATTGGGGCTGACAGACAGGGCCAGCTGTGGCCAGGGCCATCGAGCGTGCCCTACTGTACTCTAAAAGACACGACACAGAGGCCGGCCAGCCGCCTGCGCGGACAGTCCAGCAAAAGGCAGCTGGTTGAAAACAACAATAACACTGGCTCCGTCTGATCAGATCTAACAGAACTCTACAAATGGACTCGAGCGAGCTGCGAACTTGAAAATGTATTAAAAAAGCAGAAATTTGGGGAAGAAAGGAATGGCTAATGATTTATCTGTAAATGCAGGGTTGGATAAGGAAGGAACAGCTGAGTAAGGAATCACGCCAGGTGTTTGGTCCGATTCCCCTGAAACGAGCAGAAAAGCAGAGTTGGTCTCTGGGTAAATGGAACACTTTACCCCTCAACTATCTCAGCAGAGCCACACACACACACACACACATACACACACTCACACACACACACACACATATGCAAGACCACGCAACACGGTTTTAATCAGTAAGGCTAGATATCACATATCTAGCAATATAGTATGTAAATGTGTCTGTTATAATAAACTTTATTATTTAATGATAGAGAACCAAACTGGACTATTGTATTTAATGGTAACATCGGTGGACAAGTTGCGTTAATTGAGGCTTTTTTAAGAAGAATGAGTGTCAATGAATCATTCACAATGAGACCAGGAATGTGTTAAGAATGTAAATACACTCTTAAAAGTAAATGTTCTTTTTTGGGATCTATGAAGAACCTTTAACATCCATGGAACCTTTCCATTGCCCCAAAGTTCCTTATAGTGAAGGTTCTTCACATTGAGAAGAACCATTCACAAGTAGGTTCTTTGGGGAACCCAAAATGTTTTTTCCTATGGAATCATTGTGAAAACCACCTTTTGGAACCTTTATTTCTCCATCCACACTGGTTGTTCAAATTTTCTACAAAATAATATTCAGCACCACACTGTAATCTAACCACTTTTGAAACCGCTTTACCAGACACGTATGTGTTCAGCTCTGTCTTGCGCAGTGATTACTGTGGTGAGTGGAACCACGGGCTGCTGTGAATGAAACATTGTATAGTCAGGGCTTCGAGACCCAGCTGCAGGTCTGCTCATAATGTCCCATTGGCTTGGTCCATTAGGAAACCCAGCTGGAAATGTATTTCTGGCCTGAGTCAATCAGGTTTGGGATTGGTGTGTATGGGGGGGTTAAAGTATTAGTTGGAATACCACCACACACACTCCTTTCCAAAGATAGCGGCTTACAGATGTGCATTTCTTCTAATTTACCACTTGTTTTGATAGCATTGGACCCACAGACTACTTGATTTTCATTCTGTCTCAATCAAACATTTAGGTTTTTCTCGCAGACAGAGCCAGTCAAAAACCGTCCTCAAAGAAACACAGCCAGGTTCAGGTAACCCAAAACCAGCCTAATTACACACCGCATCCTTAAAACCCGATAACTGGACTATACATTCAGGCAGCTAATCGGTTCAGAAAATATTTAATTTTGCATATATCTAATCCACAGCCATGATGCATCTCCCGGAAATACATATTAATGCTGCAATTACAGGTCGAAAACATCAGCACCGCATGGAAACCGAATTCCCTTGTGCCATCGAACAAGATGCTTTGTTGTTGCGCAAAGGTTTTCTCGGTGTAATTGTGCATGAATATATATATTCATTTCTTTGTGTTTTATTTTTTCATTCATTGTGCTGGATTGGCTCCCCTGAGAGCCCGGTGTGATCTGATTGGTGTTTAACTAAAGCACTCAGTTGTGAGAAGATTAAATCAGCCATACAGGGCTCAAATTCATATTGCATGTTAGAGATCAGCGCCGGCCTCGTCTGCCCGGCTGGAAGAGTCCCATTCGTACTTGTAAGTGGTCCGGAAACTGGTTGCAGATGAGGGAAAAACATCTACCAACACAGAAAAAAAAAAAAAAAAATGCAGGAGTATGTCTCCAAAAATGGCTTGTCTGATGTTTCAGCTTCAGTGATTCTAAGCCTCAGCGATGTGCAACGTCAAGCGTTGCCACACATGGCATCCTTAAACAGAAATAGACAATAGCAAGCTCTTCCTCAACTGTGCAAAAATTTCCATCATATTATAGCGTGTTTACAAACAAATGATGCATTTAGACTTGGTCTAAATTCTGTTTTATGTTCCATATGATTGCAGTAATGACTTCGGCTCGTTTTCAAATCGAAGATAAATGTTTATGCATGTGGAAGGTTTGCCTGCGTTTGATTTTGTGTTTGTTGGAGCAACACGGCACAGACGGTGCAATGCAAATGCCCTCCCCTCACCTCTCTCCATCTTTACCGTCTTCCTTTCTGTGTCTCTCGTTCTCCTGGGATTCAGGTGCACGGTGACACAGCGAGAGGTGGCGTGCCCTGTGGCTCTAGACTTCCTTGCTCCGATAGAAACACTTTGCCTGTCACTGAACAGAGAAGGACAGGAGGAAAGAGAGATCCAGACAGACGGAAGGAGAGAGAAAAAGTGTGTCGGGGCAGGGTCGAGGAGTGAGTTTGGCACGCACACACTCCTCTCCGCGTAACTTGTCTGCATCGTAACCCCCATCCTTTTGTTGTGTTCCCCTGAGTGCAGTCGCGCTCGTACTTGCAGCCATAAAGCTCGTCAATCTTTGCCACAAAATGCATAAATGAGGACTAGGGCTGGGCGATATAGCTGAAAAGAATTATTTTGATATTTTTCATTCTTATTTGATGTACGAGATCTATGTCATGATTTATATATTTGCTCAAAAATATTTGCTTTTTTAAAACAAAAAAATTATTTCAACCAAGCTAACATGGTAACCAGTAGATTGAAATACTAAAATATTTTTTTACTAAATTCACTATAAATCATAGATTTATTTGAGTTTACAAAGTGTTGACAAACAATTTACTTTTTTAATATTTTATTTTTATTTTATAATTTATTTATTTATTAATACAGTAATTTTATTATTTATGCTATTTATTTATTTATTATCCTATTATTATATAATATTGAAATCATGAATAATTATTATTTTATAATTGCATGAAAAATGAAGTTATGCAAACCTGCTCCAATAGTTACACACACATACAGTATTTATATATTTAATATGATGCAAAATATAAAGTGCATTTATATTTTTATAAATATAAATATTTATATATGTATTATGTATGTATAGCTATATATTTAGATGTTTTTAGATATATTTTCTGTTTTTTATTATTTAAAATTTGTCCAGGATAAGTTATTACACATTCTTTTTAGATAATATTGCAGATTTAGGCTACAGAAATACATTTAAATATGTTAATGCTTAACGTGAATCATTTAACGTGTATATGCAATACCTGCACATAAAAATAATAATAATAACACACTTTTGTGTAAAGTGAGATGTCCATTTACTGCTGACTAGGAAACACTCCTGCTCTACTCAGCCCTGCTGTATATGGCAATGTCAAAATGCATTTGACTGAGCCGGTTGGGTACATCTAGAGGTACGGTAACACAAGCTGCTGTGTTTGCTGGGAGGGATCTTGAGTTTTGTGTGTGGCACTGAAAAATTAATGGCCTCATACACAAACAAACACATAGATGCATGCATGAGTTACTCCTGAAAGCTGCCCAAAGGCAAGCAGCCAGCAGTGGGTCGAACCCAGCACTTCAGCGATTTACAGGAGCAACAAGAGGAAAAGAATAAGAAGTTAACGTCTCAGCCTCTCTTTCACTCACTCACTCGCTCATCCATATCTCTTTTGATCTTCTCGGCTCTCCGGCGGTCTCAAGTGACGGTGGATCATGGCGGCAGACTGTGATTAAACACAAGGAATTAAACAGGACACACAAACAATCGTGTGCACAGGCTAACAAACCAGCCCATGTGATCAAAATGGCTGTCTGCACTTGAAACTACCTTTCTTCTTTTTTTTTGGGGGGGGGGGGGGGTGTAAAATCTTTAGCTTTTACGATAGGCAAGGACACATGGTAATAGCTCAACATGATAAAAATCAACAAATTACATATTTATGTTAAAAATGGGAAAAAAAGGTAATTGCGACTTTACATCAAAATTCTTAGTACTCTCAAAATTGTGAGACATAAACTTGTAATTTATGAGAAGAGAAGGAAGAATTCTGAGAAAGTTAGAATTGCAAAAATTCAACTTGCAAGTCTGGGGGGAAAGAAGAATTGCGAGATATAAACAGAATTGCAAAACGCAAACTCGGAATAAAGCAACCTTTGAAGCTGACATTCAAATAACCTTCCCCTGATTCAACTGAAAGATAAAAAAATAATAATAATAAAAAAATTAATTAATAATTTTTTTTTTCTTAGCTACTTGGCCAAATTACATAAGTGTGATTTTAGACTATCATTGCAATAAAACCAGCTAATCTCATAAATCAAGCAGAAGCCAGTATATTCCGTAAACTGGAGTTCTTCCCACTGACACATTTTCTTAAACCTACATGTCGTACTGAAAAGGTCACTTGGATAATGTACACGGACTTCATTATTTACAGAAACAATCTGGAACAGCAATGAAACATTTCAGAGGAATTTACTTAAACTGCCGTTTGTCCGTGTTTTCTGGCCTGGAGGACCGTTGTTAATCTGGCTGTAATGTGGCGCTTTGCGCAATTTCTGCATGGCTGTCCAATCACTTACATAATCCCCTGACATGAGACCACTGGCTTGCGTCATTTGGTCACTGACAGCTGTCAACACACAACCACATTAGCAGCCTCCTACACACACAGTGCGGCCCACTGTCATTTCAATATTTAAAGGTGCAGTATGCTATATTTGCGCCACTAGTGGTCCAAAACTAAATTGCAAAAATAGCTTGACTGTTCAAACAGGCAGCAGCATTCCTAAACTCATACCTTTAGTTGAGCCAAATGTTGCAGTGGGATCACTCTAACAAATATATTTTTTTAGTTTGTTGCTGCTAGTGGTGTAAAAATGCAACACTGCAGCTTTAAGAAAAAACTAGTGTCTTTAGTAATTAACATTTACTGCTATTTCTAATTTTATCAGGCAAAGACTCACTGTCTGCACTTGCATTGGTAGTCACGTCACTGTTCTTTTGAATAAAGTGTTCAATTTAAGCCGAAAGTATACTTAGATTTTTACACATTCGGTAGAATATACATACAGTTCACACAATGTACATTTTGGCATTAGCATAGTACACACATTCTATATGTTCGCAGACAGATTTTTCAAACTGCGCATATTCTTTACACACAGCTCGCACATGCGCCTTGAATTTTTTAGTGCTAATTAGTTGCACTTGCCTTTTGTTTCTCAGTCAAAAAAAATGAATGAGATAGAAAACAACAAATTACTGGAGACACAAGAACAATAGATGTCCACAATGTGTGAGGAATTTTAGAGATGCACCAACTTTTTAGCAGCTTTGCATGCACAAGCATTGGACAAGGATGATAATTTCTAGTGTGCATAGTCACCTGTGTTTACATACCATATCGAATTGAAGCATTTGCATCAAATTTGAAGTATATTTCGGACTTTAGTTGTACTTCAAGTGGTCGCTGTCACCAGAAATTGACAACTTGCAATGTAAATGAATGACTCCTGGTTGTTTTGTCACTGCTAGTCACTGTGAACGCTGCTTTAGGTCTTCGTGGTTTTGATTTCATTCCTTAGTGAACAATTCTGAAACTATTTAAAAGTGTAAACACTAATAGATTTGGCCAAAAAGTGTTAGCTATAAACGACTGTGTTTGGTGTACTAGTGTGATGGGTTAAGTTCTCAGCTTTATGAGTATGTGTCTTTATAGCATAAACTGATAATCCTAATCTCACCAGGTTATGTCAACAATTCAGTGAGATTTTTGCCCAGACTGAACAATTAGAGGCATTTTGCGCTGATTTTCATGCAGTGGGAAATGTGCCGCAAAAGCGTTGTTAGAGCTTTGGCCCATCGTTAGTCGCCTAGCTTGATTTTCAGCACACCAGACAAACAATATCATCAACGTCTGTGTGCAGAAACAGAAATCAAGATGTTTTTATACTGCTGAACAGAAAAAAGGCCATACAATTTTGTATGCGCAGACAGCAATGAGCACTCTGGAGAACTTAGCGATCAACCCTCCCCCCACTTGCCAACTCCTGCAATCCTCCATTAGCAAGAAAACATTCCTGAATATTTCACACGCCAATATATTGTGTCAACATAACACTTTTCGCCTCACTCTCAGAACGAAGCTCCTCAGGTACAAATGAGGCGAGAGTGCTTTTAAGAAGCGCTCAGCAGGGAGAATGAGCGCCTTTGTGATGCTGATGTCAGCTCTAATGCAGAGCAACTGTGACAGTTAGCGATGAGGCGTTAGCTGCGTTATGGCGAAATGATTATTGTCTCTACTTTTTGATGAGCAACCTTTTGATGCTGTTTTCATTTTTTTGTGGCTTTATTTGAGAATAAAGACTTGAATTTAAAGTGTGAATGTGTCCCAACTTTAGCAGAGGAAAATGAGGGACTGTCGCTGTTTCATTTCCTTTTTGAAAAATAACAGTGTTTTTTTTTTTTCTACAAATAAAACCAGAAAAACATGGTTAATAGTTAAACCGTGGAAACATGCTACACTAACCAAACGACAACAATCTCATACTAAAATGTCACACAACCGTACGTATCATTAATGTGCAGTCTAGCCTAGCTTAGCATATAACGCAACAAAGAGCTATTTTATTCTCACACAGTTAACATGAAAGGTGAAAATGAAAATTTTTCCATTGTAATCTGTCATGTTTAAGTGTTTGTTGTATGTTAAACTAATTCAAATGCAGCAGCCTAGCTAAATTACATATGTGACAAATGCCATCTTACATGGATTTAATACAGAATACAGCTTTTCTCTTAAATATCAAATGATCATATGCGGCCTTATAAATGTGAGACACATTATTGCTGTTTCTCACAGTCGTGGCGAAGCATGGCTAAGCAGTCTCAGAGAGTTAGTTGGACTGTAACGGCTAATGGTGTGCTATGAAATATGGCTTCAGTCTGAATTTATGTGCATGAACTATGTGCTGTACCAATTAAAATGGCCATTTGGAGAGCAAGTGACAAGTGTGTTTGATGTTAGCAGAAACTGAGGGGCTTCTGTTAGCAAGAGCAGGGGCTTTTCTCCCATGAGGTCTGATTTGAGGGCTGTAAAGGGCAAGGCAGAGACAGGGTCTGATTGCGATTTGGATGTAGAATGAGAGAGAGGGATGGAGGGCGATAGACAGAGAGAAAGATAGCATTAGCAGAGAGAGGGAACAGCAAAGTGACACGTCACTCCTCCTCAGGGCTCTGTCTCGCTGTCAGCTCTGACTCAGTGACCTTGAAGTGGGCTCCAGGAAGTCACAACAGAGAGGACCGAACTAACAAGCTGCATCAGATTAGCTTTTTCTCACCAAACATTTCAATGTAGGCGCTATGGGAGTCACTTAGTGCAGGGTTTGATCTTTAACATAACCGTGGCTCTATGCCCTTTTACTGTGCGCTTTCATTTGCATAACTCTGTGTGTGTCTTTGATGTAGCCCCTAGGCTGAGACATTCTTGACTAGCAGAGGTGTATGACATCAACACTCTCTGATATGCTGTTAACTGTCCACTTTCTATCTATCTATCTATCTATCTATCTATCTATCTATCTATCTATCTATCTATCTATCTATCTATCTATCTATCTATCTATCTATCTGTCTGTCTGTCTGTCTGTCTGTCTGTCTGTCTGTCTGTCTGTCTGTCTGTCTGTCTCTCTCTCTCTCTCTCTCTCTCTCTCTCTCTCTCTCTCTCTATATATATATATATATAATAGTTTATTTACTTATAGAGCACATTTTATATATATATATATATATATATATATATATATATATATATATATATATATATATATATATATATAATGATAGTGACCATAAAAACATGGCAGCATATAAAAATATAGTAAATACCATAGTAGTTTTTCCCTAAAGGTTTTTCAGTTATCTAATGTTGGCAAATATCATCCTGTAAACATGTGGAACGGTTCGAGCAACTGAATATCTCACAGTGTGTGTTATTAGGCGAGTGTGTTTGTACTGGAGCTGGATAAATTACTCCCCATCCTAATCTTGCTGTGAGGATGTTTTTATTTTTTTTATTTTTTTTGTAGCAGAACAATTTTGGTTTAGCGCTTTCCGTAGACAAAGGAAGCTCGGATCCAGCACGGCAACCCACAGCGGGAGCCAGGCAGGAGACAAAGAGCTTTGTGAGTGTTTCGTGTGGAGGCTTGGCGAGAGGGAGAGTAGAGCAAAAATTGGCACTAGGCGGACCCAAACTTGAGTGCCCAGCGCAGCATTATGCCCTCTTCACTCCCTGCATTGTCAACTGATGTGGCATGAGCTTCGTCAGCAAGTGTACCCGCTTCTCTCCGGCTAAAATCGAGGGCCCTCTGAGCAGAGCCTAGGGAGGGACTCAGATAGGAGCACGGCGGCTGGCCCTGCAGGCTCGAACCTGCAGCCTGTGATGCCAGCCGTGCGGAGGCGCAAGCTGCTTCAGCCTTTAGGGCAGACTGGGATCACGAGCCTGGGTTAGACGGTACTCTCAGCCCTAGACTGTCACCTATTGGCAGGGGCCTGGTACTGCAATTTCTCTCCTGGACTTCAACCACAGCCAGCCTTAATTACAGCATGCTTCAGTTGTTGTGAGTGCATGTCAGAACAAATTATGTAAGTAATGAGGCTGAAAATGCTAAAGGAGTAGGAACACACTGGCGCGCTAATGCTCATGCCGAGAGAACACAAATACAAACAACAGTGCAATAGCTACATTTTTTTTTGTGTATGTGTGTGCAACGCAACAGAGAAGAAATAATTATAGTTTCCATTAATGATAAAATAACATGATCTGTAATATGAATAAGCAAATCTGGCAATTCTAGTGTAAAAAGCTCTCCTGACGATAAAACAACTTATATCAGCAACACCACCATGCCGCCCAACTTGAAATGCACGCTGTTATGCTGTTTACAGACATGTTGACCGGTGTACTGGCTGTCAGCATACAGGGTCAGTGGATCATCTGAGAGAGAGACCCTTGGCCGCAACGTTGATATTATCCAGATGACACACCAGGAGCTCGAAGGCAGATGATGAAATGGGCCGCTGCGGATACATCGCTCAGTGGTGGCAAATTTGATGCATGCAAATTAATTCCGTACGATTAGATTTATAGGGTTCACTAAAACATTATCAAGCCACAGTATTTTGGCTGGAGGTAGGAAAGTAGCTGCGGGGAACTTTGGCTTGGGATCTAAGGGAACTAGAGGGAGCAATTTATGTCAACTAGAAATAAAATGCTTGGGCTCCATTAAACAGTGACTGTTCAGCATGTGCTCTTGTGTGGTAAGGTCTATTTTGCAATGGCCAGAGTTTTGGTAAAAGGTCCTTTGATGTGATTATACTGCTTTTATCAAGTAGTCTTTTAAGAAACTTGTCCCAGGTTTTATATGAATCAATATCTGCAAGTGTAGTTTTTTAGAGTAGTAGTTCACTTATAAATAGGTGTTCTGTCATCTTTTATTTCATCACGTTGTTCCAAACCAGTATGACTGACTTTCTCGCGTGGAACACAAAATTAAATGTTTAGAAGAATGTCCACGCTGCTCTTTTCCATACAATGACAAAAAGCTCAGTTAAAGCTGTCTGACTTCCTATATTCTGTATTCTAATTATATTTTAACATCTCTGAAGTTATGGGGTAGATTAGTATGAAGAGTATATTTTTCTGCTGCAACTCTCGATTCTAATTAACATTCATGTATATTTCAGATATAGTGTATAAAATAATTTCATTCAAGGGTCGGAATTAATAATGGCAAATGTTATTATGTCTCAAAACCAATCATAACTACCAAGTAAATAACTTACGTTGATTCGATTTGGATGAAAGCATATGCTAAATGCATAAATGTAAACTTAAGATATGATAACAAAAAGTGTACATTTTTTGTTTGGTCACTATTCACTTTCATTCTATGGAAAAGAGCAGCGTGTACATTCTGCTAAACATCTGCTTTTGTGTTCCACAAAAAAAAGAAGTAAAAGTCACATCGGTTTCCAATGATGAGGGAGAGTAAATTATGACAAAATGTTTATTTTTGGGGTAAAGATCCTTTTAAATGTAGTAAAAAAGCCTTTCTTCACTCTAAACTTTATAGAGATGTAGTTGTGTTTTCCCTCATCAAATACTTAAGCCTTCTTATTATCATCTTCTCTTTGTGTCAGTGCTAGGCCTCTTGGACTGCATCTCATGGTAACAAAATTATCCACGTAGTTTTTATCGGTTTTTAAGCAGCTTTGAACCGATATTCCGATATTGGTGGAAAGGTTGGGTTTCTCCTGATATCCCTGTCCAAAGGCTCTGCGGGGAACAGTGGCACTTTTTTGTGATTGCATTTGTTTCTAAATCACGGGCTGACATCACGGTCGCTGTGCTTTTTGAGGGTTTTCTGTAGTCGGGATGGCCTCCTCCAAACACGCCGCAGCCGAGGGTGGCAGGGACGTGATGCGTTTGAAGCTCGGCGCCGTTTCATGTCGCAACATGCAGCCGTTGAGGAGGTGTTGCGCGGTGACTGGTGACAGTGAAAAATCCTGACAGTATCTTCCCTCTTTTCTTTCTCCGCAGCTCAAATCGAAATAATTCCCTGCAAGATCTGTGGAGACAAATCATCCGGCATCCATTATGGCGTGATAACGTGTGAGGGCTGCAAGGTAAGAAGCTAAACAACCCTGTCAGCGCGTGTCTGACAAAGAAAAAGCGGGAAAAGCCAACAAATGAGACATTCTGGAAAATAACAGAGAAGTTTCTTGCGGATTATCGTCTGTCTAAGCAAGAAAAATGTACTATTGTGCTTACAGGACGTACAGAATTCACACTCTGGAGTGTTAACTCACATAGTCAGGCTGAAATGTTGCTAAAATCGTCACAATTACAATGCAACAACAATATAATCCCTGTGTCTTGTCTTTCTTTACCTTTTTCGGCACTTTTTTTAATAAAACTGTCAAAAACGGAAGCGCTTTGGATCACAGCACATCGTTAGCAGTTTTGCAACCATGTCCTCCCCCTCTTCGTTCCCACCGAAGCTCATTTTTGTGCATTTTTCAAACGCCATCCACTCAGCAAAGAGGAATTTTGTGCTTATTGTGTAGTCTGTCACCGGAGCGACTCGTTAGCATTCCGCAAGTGGGCTCGGCAGAAACGAACGTGCGGACGCGGTTCCTGAACGGCGTGTATTTTATTTATTTTTTTTTTTCCCGCACAAAAGACAGACTCTCTGCTCAGCATCTCCCTCCGTCACTCACTCGGCGGCGGAAACATGCAACCCTGAAGAATAAACTGCTGAAATGTGTCTTTAATGGTTACTAATTACTCGAGGCACAGAGACATTTAATGATATGTGCGAGCACACCGCTCCAGCCCATAAATCATAGCATTATTAAGGAGCGCTGCTTGTCACCGGCAGTCCTACCCTGCTTTCATAATGGCTGCCATTAGAAAGCAACTTGGCAGCTGTCAGCTGTTTTCTAGTAATTAAACAGCCAATGAGCAACTAATTAAGACATATGTGTATGGAGCTGTGGAGTGGGGTGTGTTAATGATGAGCTGGAATCAATTCATTAAGTCAAAGGGATGCGAAATCAACTCAACGTGGGCGCCCGCTCATTCCCCCCTCGCGGCACCCACCGGGTTCAGGCTCTGTTATTCAACATTAATAACCTCACACAAACTCGCCATTATTTACTACCTTTCTCGCCCGTCTCGGAGCGCGCCGTGTAATCCTTAACGAGGAAAAATATTCATTCCAACCTGCTTTTTATAGTTACCTCAGTGACATATGTGCTGTTCAGATGCATCTCGACTAAAGATGAACACGTCTGTATGATCGAGACAAGCGTTTGTGGAGTTGCCACCATCTGTTCAGAGTCTGCCACAGACAGGTTGTTCTTTTGAGAACTTCATATGAAATATGCGTTTGTAACATATAGAAACATGTCCATCCATCTGAGGTCAATTAACCAGCGTTATTAAAATAATGAATGTTAAGAGAAAAAATATATAGTATGGTAGTTCCCAAGGAGACATTTCTTATTTTCCTGAAGTAAATATGGTTGATTTGTGAATGGGTGAACTAACCTTCCCTCTGTCTGCCCTTGGTGCCTGTAGGGTTTCTTCAGGAGGAGTCAGCAGAGCAATGCGGCGTACTCGTGCCCGCGTCAGAAGAACTGTCTGATTGACCGCACCAGCCGGAACCGATGCCAGCACTGCAGGCTGCAGAAGTGTCTGGCCGTGGGCATGTCACGTGACGGTAAGATTGTGTCCAGTACAGCAGGCACCAGAGGGAAAACACAGATCTCCGCAGTCTCCACAGATACAGAACGTCAAATGCATGCAAAATACCAAATAAATCAGCGTGTGAAGTGAACGTGCAACATGACAGCAAGTTTTTTTTTACTTGCTACGGTTAAAGAAAAACCTTGAGTGCAATGAATAGCGTAAAAGGGGGACATATCTTGGACAATTTGTCAACCAACATTGTCGAAAAGTTGGATATACAGGCATCACAGGATGCATCTCTGAATAATTAAAGGAAATTATTTTAGATTTAGTGTATTTTATAATTTTTCTACTTTTATTTACTACTTACCTTTGTCCCCAGTCTTGCCATGTCATATAAGCTAGAGTACCTGTTCTATAGTCGGCACCCATTACTCGTTAATATTTCACCAAACTTGTGACAAGATGAATTTAAGAGGCAGTTGTGGTTCTGGACTGTGGGGCATGTTCACTCAGGGTGGAGAATCTGACAGCAAGTAGCTTTTATTAAATGAGCATCATTAAAACAGGCTCATTAAAACCAATGCAGGTGAGCAGCATTAAAGGGAGCACAGGTGATGGGGTGTGTGTGTGTGTGTGTGTGTGTGTGTGTTTGTGTGTGTGTGTGTGTGTGTGTGTGGAGGCGTCCTACTGGGCCTCCGGCTGGGCTGTGTGTCTACGGCCCGTGACAGGAGGATGAAATCAGGCCAGGTCTTCCGAGTCTACCAGGCTGCTCTCTCACACACAACCAGGACAGGCAAGGTGACTTCTGACTGAAGCTCACCAGTCCCCATCTGCCTTCCCTTCACGGGCGCAGAGACGCAGAGCCACCCAGACACACACATGTCTGAGACGACGTTAGACCTCATTCATATGCCTCATATTCAGCGTTGATCCTGTGCCTCTTCTAAAATCCTCACTTGTCTGCTCATGTCTCGTCTCTGTCCTGCCTGACTTTACCTCAGGTCTCTTTTTGTTTCTTTTGTCTTATCTTTTTTCGTCCTGTTTAATCTGATTTCTCATTTCCAACTCTTCCCACTCATCAAATCAATTCTTTTTTATTGTCTCATTTATTTTCCACTTCTTTCTTCAAATCTCACTTTGACTCCTTACCCCTCACTTTGTTCCTGTTTTTCCTCTTCTTAGCTCCTCTTCTCCTCTCTTTTGTTTCTTCTTGTTCCTCTACTGGACTCCTTTCAAATCAAATTTTCTCCTCTCCTCCTCTGTCTTCAAATCTTGTCTCGTCTCCTCTTCACAAATCAGGCCTGGTCTCATTTGATCTCCTCATCTCATGTCTCAACTTTCCCAGTCCTGCCACGTTGTCTCTTCTCCTTGCCATATTTTATCTCGTCTCTTTTGCTCTCCGAAGCTCTCCTCACATCTAGTCCTGTCTCCTAATGTCTCATCTTGTCTCCTCTCGGGTCTCACATGTCCTCTAGTTTTTCTCTCATCTCCTCTTTTCACATTGCAACTTCGTCTCCTCCCGCCTTCATCATCTCATTTCCTCTCTTCTGACCTTCACTCGTCTCCTTCCCTTTCATTTTTCTCCTCTCCTCACATGCTGCCTCTTCTCCTGTTCTCCTCTTTCGTTATATCTCATCCTGTCTGCTCTGGTCTCCTCTTGTCTCCAACAGTCAAAGCCCCTAGATCCCCTTCATTCGCCACTAAACTCTCCTGTACATTTATCTCTTTTTCCATCTATCAGTAGATCAGCTTTTCCTCTGCCAAGTGCCCTATCTTTTTATGAACACTTGATCTCCACTTCTATCTGATCCTCACTGTGTGTCATCCCCAGCTTCCTGTTCTTCTAACACTCCTCCAGTTCAAAGACAGGCTGAAGCTGTAGCAACTCTTTCTTTCTAAGCTAAACAGACTCTGCCACTTCCTCCAGGTGTTCATGCTAGTCAAGTCTTCTGTTCTTGGATCATTTTGGTAAGTAGAGAGCAGGAGAAAGCTAATGCTATTACCAAGTGGAGCTCTTTTTGGACTCAGCACATGGCTAATACCCTTTGAGAGACATTAAAGCCTGCTCCCGGGAGATAGTTGTACTCTCCGTGTCGCTATACTAGCTATAGTCTTCAGGGAAAAGAGATGGTGCCTTTTGTTGCTTCTTCTGTAACGATGGCTGTGGAGTGAAGACATCTTGTGCTGTTTTGTTGTGGTGGTTGGTAACCAAAAGTTTGCTGGTTTGATCAGCATAAACAGTGAGCAATGTGCCGCCACCGTTGTCCAAAAGACACTTAAACTTATGTTGCACCAAAGGGAGTGTACCTGTAAAATATAATCAGGACCATTTTCGTCAAGTATATTTATTACAATTATATTGTATACAGTTATTGTTGTCTGTGTGGTTATGTTCTTGGCAACTATCCACACGCCTGTCCATGCAGCAATGCAAAGCAAAACAATTTAAATAGACCGCAGGTGATAGGTGTCAAGACTGGATTGGTACACGTCAGGAACAGCTGACTGACGGCTTATGCAAGCTTTCACTTACGTGGTCTGCCTGAACTAACGCGATGCTGAATTAAATTAAATTCAGTAGTCAACGTCAGAGAAATAAGTCAATCCAGTGCACTTTCAAGGCAATTCGTAACTATTGTACATTTTGATGAACTGATGACTAGTTTGCATGACTTTTTGAATGTGTCATTTTTACATTTCCGTATCATCTGCTTATGCCCACTGATGGTCAGTTTTTAGGGGAGGACTTTCATGCTTACCCCTTTTCTAAAAAAACAAACTTAAATTTCAATATGAATTCATACGACTTTGCCACTTCATGAAATAGTTATGTTTTTCATATGAAAGGGTTGGTCAGCCAGCCTTGTAAGACTTTTTCTGAATGCATTTGATTATATTTAGCGAAGCGTTCACAATTTGTGAGTGATTTCTGTTATTAATGCACCATCTTTACTCCTTACAGCGGTGAAGTTTGGCCGGATGTCTAAAAAACAGCGGGACAGCCTCTATGCTGAAGTGCAGAAACACCGGCTCCAGCAGCAACAGCGGGACCACCAGCAACAGCCAGGTGAGGCAGAACCCCTCACCCCAACCTACGGCCTCTCCACCAATGGCCTGACCGAGCTCCATGATGATCTGAGCGGCTACATGAACGGACACACGCCCGATGGCACCAAGCCCGACTCGGGCGTCAGCAGCTTTTACCTGGACATCCAACCTTCTCCCGACCAGTCCGGCCTGGACATCAACGGCATCAAGCCAGAACCCATCTGTGACTTCACCCCAGGCTCGGGCTTCTTCCCCTACTGTTCCTTCACAAATGGGGAGACATCCCCCACCGTTTCCATGGCCGAGTTGGGTAAGTGATAATTCTGGATGGGTAGGAGATGGTACTAGGGGGAAGAACCCAACCATGGGGCAAACGTCGTTAAAGGTGTCTTAAAATAGCATTAGGTTGGAGACTCATCTCAAAGACTCATTAACAGAACCTCTTTTTTTCTAATTAGTTTCCATTAATTAGGGCCAATCAGCATCCAGCAGGGCATGCACCAAGGGAAATATTTTTTTTTAGCTTCCCCTTCTGCTCTGGGACTCCTTTTAACAGATGTGTTTTCAACATGATTGAATTTTTATACTGTTTTTTTTTTTTCCTCTCTCATTTCCATTTGCTCGTTCTTGCTGAAGGCAAATATGACATTTGTTCCCATGAATTTACACGCACTCCTCACTTTTATACTTGAAGTACTTCCCTATTTTCCTCTTGTAAAGAAACACAGACAGTCAACAAGCTTCTAAATCGACTTAAAATCACAAACTGCTACAGTGCAGCTCTTTGATTGGAGACACAAATAAAACACTGCATCTTTTGAAAGATCTTTTCCATAAGCATATCTGTAAATATAATTGAATCCGCCAGTAGGAAGAACCTTTTTATAACACTAATGGGAAACAAATGGCATCTCGTACCACATATGTATATATAAATACATACATACATACACACACACACACACACACACACACACACATATATGTATATATATATAGTACAGCTCAATATGTCTGTACTTTAAGTGCATTCAGGCTTGACAGAGGTTTTTTTTGAAGGTATGTTGTATTGCGTTTCAGAACATCTGGCCCAGAACATTTCCAAGTCCCACATGGAGACGTGTCAGTACCTGAGAGAAGAACTTCAGCAGATGACCTGGCAGGCGTTCCTTCAGGAGGAGGTGGAGAGCTACCAGAGCAAGGTAAACACACATGTTCTTGATGAGCCACATATGGTTGTTCAGAGGCTTTGGGCAGGGATGTTTGCAATTTAACTTTCAGGGCCACTGATGAGGTGATGTTTTGGGGATCGAAAATGTCCTTACTGGTTGCATTAATAAGATCAACAGCCATTTAAGTGGCTACTTTAGAGTACTGTGTTTTCTTAAAATATGCCAGTTTGTAGATGTTCGCCAATCATAAATGTTTTAGAAGGCGTTAAATGTACAGTATCAAATCCTTAGTGTGCTTTAGGGGGGAAAAATAATTTGGCTTCTCGTTGAAACTAGTTGTGTCATTTGTTTCCCTTCAGCCCAGGGAAGTCATGTGGCAGTTGTGTGCCATTAAAATCACAGAGGCCATCCAGTATGTGGTGGAGTTTGCCAAGCGCATCGATGGCTTCATGGAGCTCTGTCAGAATGATCAGATAGTGCTTCTCAAAGCAGGTAAAGTGTGTGTTCACATCACCATCATCTGATCCCGGCTTAGTTTACAGGGCGTAAACACCAATAATTCCTTGCCTGTGGCTACATTTTGAATAGCATACTTCTAGCAGTTTAATGTGCACAGTATGCATTTGCCAAAATTTCCAGTATACCATGGAAGCCCTTTTTTAAAACCAAGGGATTCAAAAAAATATAATTTTTGTATAGTAGTATACGACTAGAGCATGCTATGTGTAATACTGTACCACAATCCAATGCGTTCAGCTTCATCTCCCTTTTTTGGTGTGATGAATGAACTGAAGAAAATTACAATTTCTTCCTGAAAAATTTTAAGAAACTTTAACATTTCAACAGGTCAGTATACAATTCTTAGTATATTTATTGTTGCATGCAATAGACAATTATTTTACATACTGCTTAAAATAGTATACTGCACATGAATTGATATGCAAGTGTTCAATTCCTAACACAGTCACATGTCACACAGCAGGAGGTGCAGTGCTTCAGCTGAGTATCTCTTGTGTGTACAGAAAAACTGTATCGGGACAATCTGTCAGCTCTTTGAAAAATAAGGCACTATTGAGATGATATCCACCACTGCACACTATCTCCTCACAAAATAATGGACCAAAGTGCTCCATCACACTCACACCCCATCCCTTGTCATGATCCCAACAGCTTTCAGTGTTTCTGTTTGTTCCGGGCCCGACCAAAATTATTAACAAAATACTGAGTGAGCGCTCTCTCCTGACATGACATTTTAAACCACCGCCATCTTTCTAAAGCTCAGTAATGGCTTCTATTACGTGGCTTTTATCCTCTAAGCCTGAGCTCACCAAAGCACTCCGCTGTAGAATTACTGCTCCTACTCACAACAATAACAGCAACACACTCCACCTGAGACACACACACACACACACACACAGAGAGCACTGCTCACAAACATCAGCTGATTGGTGACTTAATAAAGCTGTTTTATGATATTGCTATTTGTTACGATATGAACATACTGCTTATGGCCAGAAACAAACTTTAAGCAAGCACGCAAGTACTAACCTTATGCTTATTCTCACTATAATGTAATATATATAGACAAAAAAAAATGCAGTTAGCAAGTAGTTCGTTTTTAGCTAATCTTGTTATGATATAAACACACTGCTTATGGCCAGAAACATTCTACTTGCAAGTATGAAAATACTAACCTTACATGACAAACCTAGCATCGAATGTCTGTGCCATTAAACTATGTGTTTTCATTCAGAAAGCTAGCTAACTATAAATGTTGATAGCTAAGCTAATTTCAGCAAACTTACTGAGCAAGATTCTCTTGTTGCTCCGCCATTACAGTACTTTGAACGAACGACCTAAATGACAACGAACTGTAGAAGTAGAGTATTAATGCTCATTCTCATTATATCACCTCTAGTGGCAATGCTGAGAATGCAATATGTAAAAACTTTTCATAAGCTTTCAATCAAATGCATTTGCCTTCACATATTTCTGTCAGGTATTGGTTGATATAAAAACTGCTTATGGCCAGAAACATTCTTCAGGCAAATACGCAAAAACAAGATTCTCATAAAATCACAGTAATCAACCTGAATGAGAAAATGTATAGTAGAAGAAGACTGTTTACACGAATTCTTGCTATTGCACCCCTTGTGGCAGTGCTGAGAATGCATCATGTACAGACTGTGAAGAATCCAGATATAAGTGTTTTTGCTTATATAAAATCATATTTTGTTTCTGTTTGGCCTATGCATAGGCTCTTTGGAGGTGGTGTTCGTCAGAATGTGCCGTGCCTTCGACCCTCAAAACAACACAGTCTATTTTGATGGAAAGTATGCAGGGACTGACGTCTTTAAATCATTAGGTGAGTTACGAAACCTGATTGGATTCAGTATGTGAAGTGGAAAATCTGTGTTTGGAATATTATATGTGAGTGTGTTGCTTATTTTTTGTTCTACCGGTCAACCAAGGCTTCATTTCACTCATGGCAACAGCCTTTAAATGCAGGCAGAACCCAAAATATTTTGCCTAGTTAGAAACGTCAAAATAGTTTTGCACACACCTGTATGCAGCGACAAATAAAATAAATATATAATATAAAATAAAACAATATTATTTAAAAAAACATGATGATAATTATTTATAAGTAATTATACACTTAACTAATTAACATTTCAATAAATATTGTAAATACAAAAAGTTAATATGAATTTATTATTATTAAATAAAATTGCAATTTTACTCGCATTTGGTACTTGAGTGTTCATTTTGGACGCTGTGTGTACGCAAGCAAATAAAGCCCACCAGGTCAGCACTGGCTTCTCATATCCACCACACCTGGAGTTAAACCTTCCTCGCTGTGGACGCTTCTCAGGATTGTGGTAGCTGCTGCGTATGGTGGGCATCTGGAACTGCATAAGCAAGGTTGAGTTTCTCTACCACAAGTGTTTTATCAAACCCGCCATCCACGCAGCCGTAGTCTGAGCGCAGAAAATTTCTAGAGTAAGCAAATTTTACACAAGCAGTTTGAATGCCGTGACATTAGTGAAATCTCTTCTCTGTCATTATGCACTCACATTGGAAACCTTCTGGGGCTGAAAGTTGTCCAAATGCCAAAACAAACACAAATATGCCTCACAGCCTCCAAGACAACATTCAGTCATGTCTCACATGGATATATGTCTTATTTCTATTTTTTAACAAGCCTTCATGGGTTCGCCAAGCCTAAACCTCTAGCTCTGAAACTGGTATGAAAACTGCGTAGTGCCCCCAGGTGGTACTCAACACACTCTGGACATTTCATTTCAATAATTTAGTATTTTCCAATGTTTAATTTCCAATATCTGATTTATTTATGAGTTTGATATAGATTTGTGCATCTAAAACGCACATTATTACTTAATAGGCGCTGTGTTTTCAAGTTGCAATCGATATAAAAGGCGATATATGATTCTGAACGGGAAAATCATCGAAACTATATTTATTATTGATGTGTTTGAAACCTAATGCAGCATGTGTATATTAATTCATGCAAATACAGTGCAATCCTTTATAAATATTACTACTGTGGTGTCTGTGTGTTTTAGCTGTAGTGTGATTCTTCCACATAATATGGAGATGTGTGAACAACACAACTTTGAATATTTTATTAAAATTATGTATCATTTTAATGCTCAATTTTTAGTATCTGATTTATTTCCAAGTCTAATATAGATTTGTGCATTTAAGACCAACAATGTCACAGTTTTTCAAGTTTTCAAGCTATGATTGATTGGAAGGTTTGAGAATGGCTGCCAGTGTTTGCATTAGCTTTGAGTCATGGGTTTTATTCGGCACTGTTATTGACCCCAGTCATGGTTACGTAACACCTCTCATTCGCCAAAGCGTGATTAGCCTGGAGGAGGGAAAATGTGGCGGGAAAAATCATTCTGTAATGTTGAAGGATTGTATTGTTTTCCCTGTCATCTCATGCAAAAAGATCAAGTGTCTACCCAATACTGTCTACTGCTCCATCTCACTCGCCTGTATTTTTTTTTTTATTTCTTACTGACTTTTTCTTTCTCTCGGTCTCCACTGTGACAGGTTGCGACGACTTGATCAGCTCTGTCTTCGAGTTTGGGAAAAACTTGTGTTCTATGCACCTCTCTGAAGACGAGATCGCCCTGTTCTCCGCCTTCGTGTTGATGTCTGCAGGTGAGCCCGTACCCATAAATTACCCACAATCCCTTGTTTACCTTCGAAACTATTTGAGACTAAAGGAGGAATGGTGTTGGGACCGCTCAGATTTTGTATGTTAAGAGATAGCATCCCTGTGTGTGTTTAGATCGATCCTGGCTCCAGGAGAAGGTGAAGGTGGAGAAACTCCAGCAAAAGATCCAGCTGGCCCTCCAACATGTTCTACAGAAGAACCACAGAGAGGACGGCATACTGACAAAGGTAATGACACACATAAGGAACAGGAAATGGTCATTTAGATGTATCTGTAATCCTATATATATTCTTATATAGTATATACTTTTATGTAATCCTCTGAAATTCTTTATTGTTTTATTTGAATAACTGTGTAAAATATTACAAATATTAAATATTTTCTAAATTAAAAGACTGGCTTTGATGTTGCCATTTTACCAAAACAATTTATTAAAATTTTTGTCTTGAAAATATTCAGTTTACTGATTTACAGATTATTTTTCTCCCCAGTATTACAGTTAAATTAGATTAACTGAATAAACAGATTTGTTTTTATTTCTTTCTGGTAAAAATAGAATAAATGATGAATAATTAAACCTGTGTTACTTTAACATTATTTAAATACCATTATATAATTTTATGATCTTTCGAAATTAGATTGTTTTTTATATTACCTGTTTTCCTTTTAATTTTAGTTTTAGTAATTTTGTTGTGCCTTTATTATTTTTATTATTTTTATTTTATTTTTTATATTTAGTTTAATATTTAATTTATTTTTATTACTTAAGTTGCCAAGTCAACATTTTTATTTTTCATCTAATATTTGTACTTTTTATTTTATTATTATTATTTTGTTTTTCAAATACTGACTTTTTTTCATAGTTTTAGTTAACAGTAATCACACATAATTATATCATTTTAAACTGGTCATTAGAAAGCAAAATGAAATAATCATAATATTGAATTTAAGTGTGTTAAATAATATTGTGTTAAATTTGACAGTTTTTGGGAAGAAAAAAAGCTAATTTTTATTTATTTATTTCTTGTAAATTCTCTGCAGACCCCCTGTTTAAAACTGTTGCGTTACAGGGCCAGGGATATTTATTAAGAAAGTAAATTGAATCAATTTGAATTTCATCTATGACTTCATCCACTAAGTTTTATTTGGTCTGGCAGCTGAAAGATTAGCTAATGTCATGTGAAAAACCTGGGACCATCTGTGTTGTGTCTGCAGATTAGAGGGCTGCCTTTTGACCCTGAACCACAGGGTCCTTTCCACCAAATTAAAATCACTCTCTCTCTCTCTCTGCAGTTGATATGCAAAGTCTCCACGCTGCGAGCCCTGTGCAGCCGGCATACGGAAAAGCTAACGGCGTTCAAAGCAATATACCCAGACATTGTTCGAGCTCACTTCCCCCCCTTGTACAAGGAGTTGTTTGGATCAGACTTTGAGCAGACCATGCCGGTTGACGGGTAGCACTTCCCCGTGCCCACCCCGCTTGGGGGAATTTACACCGTGGGGAATGTCAAGCATAAATCTGAGACACTTTAGCAGTGCCCTGCACATACACACACCTGGACGGACGACACAATGCACACACACACTTTTCCCCTTTTTTTCTTTGTGATTTTTTTCTATTTCTTTTTTCGTGGGGGAGGAGGTAGTAGACTGGGTTTGACTCCAGTGGTTTATTTTTGGAGTTTGTTCCCTCCTTTTACTGACACAGGTGGGATTCTGAGCCCAGGGGAGAGGATAAGAAGATGAAGACACTTGTTTTTCCTGAACGCTCCCTCGCTCTCTTTCTCTCTCTGGCTGAACCTGAAGAGTCCATGCATTCATTTTCGAGAACGGTCCCCTGGCGATTTGTCACAATCAGCATAAATCGTTTCCAAAATGGAAAAACGATTCCCAGAGAGCAGTGGCCTGGAATACAGCGTTTTCAACTTTTTACCGGGACAGCAACACAGAAGTCCTTTTCAAGCCAAGAACATGAAATAAAAAGTTGCGTTCAAAAAGTCGATTATACGAACTGTTCCAGCAGTTGTTGTAGCACCAAAAAAAGTCTACGTTGAAAAATACGTGGTTAGCTCCTTCCTCCCTGTGCACTGTTTTTCCTTCTTTCTTTCTTTTTTTAAGATGTCAAACCAGCACAGAATAAAGAAGAATACGAATTGAGAGAGAAAGAGAGATATGGAGAAGGAGTGTGATGTAGAGTCAACACAAAACATCACCTTTCTACGAACAATCTCGAAAAAAAAACCCCGTAGAATTCTGGTAATTCTAGTCGCAATTGCTTTTAGCCATCAGAGACTCCATCGACCATAGCTGCTTAGTGATATCGTTTAAGGCCATCTGCTATTAAGTCCCTCTCCGGAATGGTGTTAACGTAATGTAACGGTCCGGCCACCAACATCAATGCAATGCAAGGGTCCATTCCACCTGTTTTCTAACGTGTTACAGGGTATACGGTCATAAGTACAACTATACAGGAAAAAAAAATGTTTATAGAATCTATTTTAAATAACATGTATGATATTAGTAGCTAGACTATTCTTAATTGTGAAAAATTGATAAGGCACTTTTATTTGCACCTTTCTTTAATTTAAGACTTGTATATTTACCTAGTGATGTGTTGCATGTATAAATACCACGGTTATGGAGAACGATTGCTGGAAACCCTAACGCTGCTGAGGGAGGGTGCGTGTTTGCGTGCGTGTTTGTGTATTTATTTGCGCGAGGCGGAGGTTGGTGCTGGGTAAAGGCAGATCGCGTGATCTGGGGTGGGGGTTGGGGGTTTGTAGCAAACACTCATTGTCCGCCACCTTTAAATTGGAAACATGTAGTTCTTGTTGTTTCCCTCTTGAAAAACTTTCCATTGAGAAAGGGCTGTTGAATGCAATACGTCACATGCTGTTAAATGGTTCCACCTAGCGGTGGCGTGTCACATGACTGCGTGAAAGAGTCAGATCTGGTTTAAAAATGGTTGATCTTTCTAAAACTGGCTCTTGTTAGGGTCTTTGCCCAGCAGCAACGCTCGTCAGGAACGTAAGAGTGGAAAAAAAAGAAATATTCAAAGCCTTGTCTGGATGAAATCCTCTATTTTTGTAACATTATACCGTGCTTATGAAGCCTATGAAAGAAAAAGGGAAAGAGCGACGGATGATTTAGCACTTAATCCTGCAATAATTTGAATCTGTGTTTTTATTATTATTATTATTTTGTCTTTTTCAAAGAACAAGACAATGGTAGTAATAGTGCTATTTTTTTTGAAATACCTAACTGTTGTGTGTTGCGCGTGTTCGTACGTCTCTTGAATGTGCCATAATGGTCTTTCCTGCTTTTTTGAGTCTGAAAAAAATTTTTGTATTGTAACATTCCAGTAAAACTATGTTGTGGCGTTTAGAAAATCCCAATATAATCCAGAAACTAAACCTCACCGATCACTTCTACGACCTGCTAACTTACATTTTGAGAAACTCTTGAGTAGATCTTGGGAGGTTCATGTAATTAGTTTTCCCCATGACACAAAGTATTTTCCTCAGGGAAGAGTCTGTCTAACTTAAGCCGGTAGCTTAAACTCGTTAGTCAGCTCTATGTTGCATCTAAAGCTCAATTATTTGATCTCGATGGGATGTTTTGAGTCCAGATAGAAATAATAACATATTAATAAAATATATTGCATTACTATTGGCAAAATAATAGTCTGTGCAATGCATCCCCAAGAAGTCATTCTTATCATCTAATCTGTGATTGACATTCCAGGTTCATGTTTAGTTCTTTACACAATAAATCAGCAGTTTGTGCACTACAAGGCACAGGGACAGTAATATTGAATAATAATTGATCAGGGGTAATGAGATAAGTTCCAAAACCTAGTGGGCTGCCTACCTAGACAGCATTTGAGCTGAGCTTCTGGCACAAAATGTGTCTCAAAGGGGTGGAAAGTAAAAGTACTCAATTTTGGCCAAATTTTAAGGCAATCCCAGAATGTACTGCGACAATATCTGAAAAAACATTCTTTCAGCGGGGTGTAGGAGTCATAGACATGAATATATATCATTCAATAGTGAAAAGAATAGATAAATAATAGTTCAATCTTATTAAAAAAGGTCATATTTGCCCAAATCTTATAGGCAAATTATTGTGTTTTTAGCATAGCAACATGCTAACATTAAACTCTATTGGAATCAATTGCAAGCAGAGACAACCCATGTGTTACACTTAAGGAGAGCTATCTGTGTTACATACAGAGTTGGTGTCTATATATATTTTTCCAAATCAGTCAATTAGAAGGTTCTATTTTGGAGGATGTTGCCTATGTAGACAAGCAGACAGGAAGCAGCTCACTAGAAACAGATCTGAACCCAAAACAACCTTATAATGATGTTAGAGTACAAATGGGAACAAACAATCATCTGTTACCGTTTAGTGGTCTTGTAGATCTTTTTTTTTTTAAATCTTATTTTTCATCTTTCGCAATTTACGGCCTCATGTCCTTCCATGTTATTCACTAGCATAATTGCTATTAAATTAATAGAAGAGAGTAGTCCGCTGTCTTTATCAAATCACCCAGTGAGCTCCAAGATCTAATTCCCACAAATCCAACAAAGCAAGATATCAACCTCAAGCGTGCTATGCTAATTTCCAGCTTTGTTTTTTTTTTCTGGATGGGGATTTGTTCTAATCGTCACTCATAATTGTTTGAGTCTATGTGCCAAATACCTCTTCACGATTTCCTCCACCTTCAGACGTACACACGCGGGCGAATTGTCGTACGTGACAAATACGGGTTTCTACAGGGTAACCACTGCTGTGGAGTCCCCTTGATGAACAGGCTTTGCTGTTTCCTGTCCAATGATCCTTAAGTCAGTTCTAACACCATAAAAGCTGTAGTAAAGTCGCGTTTTACCACTTTTTGCATGTTGTATTTTGTCAGTGTAGTTTGTATTAGACTTTTAAAGCAATATGCTATGGGATAGAACTTTATTTTTTCTAATACAAGCAAAGGTACTTAAACACATCTGGATCTGTGTTATCTTAGATGTGTGTAGAGAAAAGTTCTCAGTTTCTTTTATCGATGGTAGATCCATATGTTTTCCCTCGTAAATTATTTTTCAACTGTGGTTTCCCTTGTCTATCTATGTGAGAAGCAATATACGTCCGGAAGTGGATGCAAGAGCGTGTACAAGCGGAAATGTGTGTGTTTGTGCTATTTGTAATGTTTGCTTAACGACAAACCCCCAGACAAGGCTTTAAAAGATCAGACGCAGCAGGGTGAGATGATGAATTACAAGAACGTACGTTTTTTTTTTCTTTCTTTTTATCCAGGATGTAATGTTTTACGTAGCACTGAGCTTAAATCACTTGATGAGGCTGTACAAGCATGACACACTGCACCTCGACATAAATTTCGATTAGAATTATACAAACACAACAAGGCCTATGCACTCACGTTTGAACGAAAGGAACATTTACCGATATTTTTTCTCAATTCTGATCGACGGATTGAATGTGTCATGCTCGCGACAGCATCCGAGCTGAAGGTTGAAGTGTTACCAAAATTGACGTCAATCATTTTCTTTGCGTTTTCTTTCCAAAAGCACAGCTGATGCGTTATTATTAGTGAACTATGTATAGATAATTGACGAAAAGAAAAGTCTTTAGCCATAATCAAATGTCAAGCAATAATATATGGTATATTATGATTCATTTTGTGCATAGGCTTTGAACATCTGCATGTTAATACATTTTCTTATTTATCACGTAAATTTTTTTTTCACTTTGGGTTTTTTCGCTCTCTGATTGTCTTTTTTTGTTTGTTTGTTTGTTTGTTTGTTTTATTTGTATTTTGACTAGTTCTGTTCCCGGGTGGAGAACTACGAACGTCAAGGGCCTGTAAACTGTACAGCTACATTATGTTTCCCTGTCCTCCTTTCGGCTTTTAATTCACAATATTTAATGTTCTATCGATCACATGTATAAAAGTAACTTTGTAACTTCTGTCTGTATAGGTAAGAAGAAAATACTGCTATTAAGACCCGCTCAGTGCAAATATTTAACTGTTTTATCAGACACATCATGTTGTACAATATCTCTGTTTTGAGTATACTTCTCTCTTTTAGACTTAGTTCGGTTAGCGGTAGGGTGTGCGGACATTAATTTTTGTGTTATACTGACATGTGGTGCTAGGTAAGTTACTTTTGTGAACAAAAATTATGGATTCATAGACTAGGCCACCCTTTTAGTCAATTAATTTCAAAAGAGTATTGATGCATTATTGATATTAGGACTTGATAATAATAATAATAATAATAATAATAATGATAATAAACGATAACGATAAAGATAATGATAGTGGTAAATTTACTTTCGAATACCCAGCAAGTACCTGTATCAGTGTGCTAGTCTTGGGGCATGGCTCGTTTCCTTCCCACTTTTAAGATTATTAGCAAGTATCAGCTAAGTAAACGTCGCAAACGTATTAAACGTCGCAATTTTAAATTTTTTTCAACGAAGATGATTGTTCATGCTTTAAAAAAAAAAGGAAAACAAAGCAGCAGTATTGTGTTTCTTTTTGATTGTTTCGAAACTCTAGCTGGAGCTTATCTTCTGCTGGAAGGACTTTAAAAACGCTTTAAAGTACCGGATTGTCTGCCGCTTATTAGCTCCCTCAATTTTTTTTGTATTTTTTTTTCTTTATTGCTGTTTTTTAAAAATGCGCTTTTTTTTCTTCTTCTTCTTTCTATCCTAAATCCAATCACTTACATTTACATACACACACAATGGTTAAGTGTTATAAATTGTGGAGGACAAAGGTGGTTGTAAGAAGTTTTATGCGAAACTTCCTGTTTTAATCTTTGTAGCAAGGCAGAATCTATTTGCAATAATACATAGCAAACTACACTGAGTGCCTCTCAGTGGTACAGGATGCAGAAACTGTATTTGTCTGTTTTGTTTTCTCGTACTCAAATGACTGTGTTTGCACACGTAGGTGAATTCTGTCTTGTGTTACTGACTTTTCTTTCATCGGCCGTCTTTTTGTATGCAAATGAGGCATTTCATGTTTGTTTATAGCCATGCATTTTCTTGTCTCTGTGATGTCCTGTATTTTCTGAGATTCTCAGATGCTACTTCTTCTTTTCATCCGAACAATTTCACGTTGGTTATGGGACATTGTATCCAGTCAGTTGGATGCTGAACACATTTGGATATTAACAGAGACAAACTGGCGGACAATAGACAATCCACTCTGTGTTCTCCCTGTTGTTTCCTGCCAATTAGGATTTAAGTTGTTGATTATGAAACAAAATGACTAATGCAATGTATTTTAAGTGTTCATATGTGTATGTAAAATGATGCATACTACACTTCTATTTCTTGTTGAGCTGAAGGGGAGGGCATAAGGGCTGGGGCAAGACGGGTTGGATTTTGCTTCTGCTTACCTGCAGAGGGGAAAAAGCAGAGAATGGTTTGCGGTTGTCAAATATTTTTACGTCACATGTTTGCTACTGATCTTAAAATGGGGGACAGTTGATCATGTACCTTTTTATTCAGCTCTTTGGAACTCTCTTTAAGAGATAGTCTCTTCTCTCAATAGTGGTTTTGCTCCTTCTGTTTGTCTGATTCTTAAATATGAAAATAAGTATTTTGATTCATTTTGTAAATACCGCTGTAAAGAAAAATAAGAAATTTAATGTTGTCTTTTAAATACTTTTCATTCTAATATGAATGTTGTTATATTGTACTTAGAAACTGTACCTTTAATATTACCTTTATTAAAAGTGCATTGGACACATCGATTTTAGATGTGCTTTATGTGCTGTTATCCATAATAAAATTTACTGCTTGTAATGGGCTTTTATTCAATGTTTGTCATATTTCTTTATGTAGTTCAAGGTTTAAGTAATTTCCGCAAAACCTTCAGAGATGGAAATGGAGGAACAGAGCAACATTTAAAACAGAACTTCAAAACTTACAGACACTAATGTTACACTTGATGGAGTGGGAGCTGTTACCTTTTTTTTTCAGAGAAATAGCAATATACTGTAGGCATTAAATGTGTTAAATATAAAGAAAATATGATATGGGCTCAAATAGTTTGAAGTGGGTTGCAAAGTTTACTTAACTCCAACAATATCATAATAAAAGTCTGTACTATTTCTAAAGATTAATTCAACAAGAATGGCCTATAAAATGACTCATGGTTTTCTTGAGCATACCATAGTCACAGTTATTTTTTAGTGTATTACTGAGTGAGCAAACCTAACCCTGACAGCACATGTACATCACTGAGATGTCTATTTGACATCTGCATTTACATCTGCAAGATGTATTTTTAAAGTGTTTGCTCATCTGCAATACGTCTATAGGACGTTTCCTATCAGATGCCAAACAGACATTTCTAAATTGTCTTTTAAGATGTTTGTGATTTAGAATGTATGTAAAACGGACATCTTAGACGTCTATCAGATGTTTGTACACAGCAGATGCTTTCCAGATGAAGCAAACAGACATCTTGCAGACGTATGTGTCCTATAGATGTATTGCAGATGAGTAAACACACACAAAAAAAAAAATACATTTTGTAGATGGAAATGCAGACGTCTGATAAACAGCTCTGTGATGTACAGTATGTGTGCAATCAGGGTCAGAAACTAAATTAACACTTAACGTGAACCAAACTGAGGAAAACATTCAGGTAATGTGTCAATTTAAAAGTCAAAGCATCTTGTCATAAATATTTGATAAAAGATGAAGTAAAATAAATATATAAATAAGACCTATCTACATTTAATTGTACTTATTAACCTTAATCATTTACATTTAGCCATTTAGTAGACACTTTTATCCAAAGCGACTTACAAATGAGGACAATGGAAGAAATCAGAAAAAAAAACAAAAAGAGCAATGATATATAAGTGCTATAACAAGTCTCAGTTAGCTTAAACACAGTACACGTAGCAAGGGCTTTTAAATAATATAATAAACAAAAAACAGATAGATAGAAAAAGAAAAGAGCAAGCCAGTGATAGAGGTCTATATATAATTGTATAATAAATGAAAAGAAAATCTAATACATAAATATTAGAAAGGTAGTTCTTTTTTTTTTTTTTTTTTTTTTTACTCGTTCTAATCAGATTTGCTATTAAGATCTATGATGCGAAAACAAAATCAGTCAATTTATTGATATTTTTCAGTATGTCCCGCCAAAATCCTACACCATTGGAAATAGGTTTTTTCATATATATCTATTGTCACAAATTGATTGTACAAATAAAAGCATAATAATTAAGATCTGCGAAAAATCTCAAACGTGTGACAGGAAGCGGAACCTTCGTGTCATGTTTTGGTTCTAGCCGGAAGATTCGTCTATCGCATTCTCTCTGTTATGATGAGGGACCGTCAGCCTGCGAGAGTCTGCGGTCATGGAAATAAAATGGTAGGTGACAATATGATTAACTGAATAAACACATTTTAATGCTGACCAGTTTATTAAACCGCAGTCAGCTTCAGTGTGCTGGTTTGTCCTCAGGAACGACGCTCCTGTCACCGGGCCGCTTGAGTTCTCCAGAGATGTGTTTGACAAGTTCACTCTCGCGCCCAGCGTCAAGGAGCTGTTTGCTCTTTTACACAGGTAACGTTAACGTTAGGTGACTGACTGCCCTCAAACCACACGATAAGTGCAGCTAAACTGTGTTAAAGTGTGCAAGAGCGTAATAACTACATAGCAAACGGCTCTTCGTTAACGGAATTAGAACGTATAACTATGGTTACAGCTTTCAAACTGTCAGTGCTATCTGATATGGGAAAATAATAGTCTAAATACTTGAATGTACATTACAAAATTTCTACCAAATGTCCATAATTACTATAGTTAAACCATGGTAATTGTTGTAAGGTATACTCTGTAGATGAAAAGGGTTTTAGAGCATCCTTCAAACCTCATTTGTCAGCAAGAAGGTTTTAATCTATTACATTTGAATCATAACTTAGTATGATCACTTTGAAAAAATGCTTTTTATTAAGTAAGTTTATAGTCGGAATAAGTATGTTGTTTCATTTTTACGTAAATATATCTTGTAGAACATTATTTTATCCCTATTTTGACATTTTATTTTCAGAAAAGTTGTTTGAAACATTCAAGTAGACAATTTAAGTGCATGTGTTATGCTTTTTAAGTGTTTAAAATCACTCTTGTAAATGTTATTTAATGTGGTAACCAGTTGTATAAATATTAGCTGTCTAAAATAACAGAAGAAAACAAGAGTTTTTAATGATGAAATGTTGTGATTTTTGATTGTTTTCTTCAAAGCTCTGATACAAAGTCCGAGGACACCGGTGAGAAAAAGCCAGATGCATCCGCATCAGAAGCAAAGACTGTGAAGTGTAATGACGTTTCAGATGTCAGTAACGTCCTGGCATCAGATGAGCCCTCGTCTACATGCAAACAAACCAAAGCCAAACCTGTGAAGAGTACTGCGACTCCAACGTTCCCTGAGCCCCTAGTGCCCTACCCCTGCTCTTCCACCCTCAATGCAAAGAACCGCAAGCTATATCTCAACATGCTCATCCACAAGAATTATTCCAGAGCTTCAAAGGTAGACCATCTCTCGTCCTGATCGCCTGCTTTAATAGTAAGGCCGTTTTGATTGAGGTATATGGATGCAAGACTGTTTTCATCTGTCTCATATCGTCTCTCATTTCAAAGTGTTTGATGGAGCAGGTGAAGAACGAGGTGACGGAGTTTATGAAATACCTGCAAGATGTTTCTAGAGCATGTGCTGATGTGTACAACTATATGCCACCAGGCTGCACCCGCTACACTCAGGTTTTATTTTAGTATTATTAAAAATAAATGTTTTTACAAAATCCATTGTTGTTTTTAATCTTTTTTTTTTTTTATTAAATAATAAAAAATATATATTTTTAATAAAATGCTATTTTTCTTTTATTTATTTCATTGATTTGGTATGTGTTTCCCCAACAGGAATATTTCGCAGCCTGTTTGGAGCACGTGAAGAGTTACCCACAGGTTTACAGCATTCAAGAGATAATTAGCCTGACCAGTGTGAAGTTTGTGGGTGGAATATCCCTCATCTTTGAGAAACAGCTTCTTGCTATGGTACTTATTTTTTGATATGTATTTTCTTTGATCTTAAATATGTGATGTACTGTTGCTTGTTATAAGTATAGCTCTCTACTGTCTTTCTCCTCAGGGTAAAATAGACATGCTGGACACAAAAGTGATACCAGAAAACACCCAGCTTGCTGTAGACTATGAGACAGTGTCAAATGTGATTCCCCCAGCTAAAAAAGCTACTTTAGGACACACCGTAAGTAGCCTGTGTGTTTCTGTCAATTTTTGTGGTCTTTATATGGATAAATATCACAAAAGGGTAATTTTTCCCCCCAAAATGAAAAAAAAAAAAAGTATTTATGGGAATTATACAAATTCTTTTAATTTAATTCTTATCATTGCTGTGCTGACAATTGGGAGAAAGAAACCTGCTGTAAATAATGTCATGATTCAATACAAATTAAAAGTGGTGTTGTCTCCGTCTTGCAAAATGTGACTTTAACCACTAGGTGGCACTGCTGCATTTATTTAGATTTACCACTCTCATACGTTGAATTCTGTCCCCGGACCGCACTAATTAATTTTGATAGACCTCTGGAAAACATATATAATACTTGTGATAATCCTGATGTCTCTTAATTTCTGCAGGCCATCAGCAATGACAGAAATGCGGAAAAACTCTGCTTTACCTATGAGCCACAAGTGTGCTTATCTAAAGAGGCCTTCCTTCAGCTCCTGAATAACAGCTTTGAGTTCTCAGAAGCCTGGGAGCTGCCCGTTTGGGTCAAAATGAATCCTATGAGAGGTGCCCAGCCCTGTTGTAGATCATAAGATTATAATCCTGTCCGTAGTCTCACCTGATGAATGCGGTGGTTGTGCTCAGGCAGCAGTCAGAGTAAGACGGCGTACATCGATCCTCCCCTGCTGAAGACAGAGATGAGCTGGAGAGAGAGGAGTCTGCTGTTTCATGAAGAGAGCGTGAAGCTGGCGTTCAAGAAGACCGTCTCACGTCCGGTGTTTTTCCTCACTTCACAAGGGCTTCCTGTTGAAATGGAGCCTCCTCCTGAGGTAAGATGTTTACCACGGTAAGAAGACCAAACAACAGACAGTGAAATATATTGTAGATGTCTTATTAGTAAATTACTATTTAATTATTGTAATTATTGGCTTTAACCCTAACTTATTATTTTTACTTGTAAGTTAAAAGTTTTAGATAATAAAAAAAAAATAAAAAATTATTTCTGCCAAATTGGATAGTAAATAGTTAAAATATATATTTAATCATTAGTATAGCAATAATAACTATAATATATAACTACTGTATTATATAAATTTATATTACAAATTGTTATATATGTGTATATATGTACACACAATGTGATTATAATTAATCTCAAAATTCTAATAATACAGTATGACTTTATGTATAAATTTGAAATAATTTAATAAATAAATTAAACAAAAAAATTAAATTTATGCATTTAGCAGACGCTTTTAACCAAAGCGACTTACAGTGCATTCAGGCTATCAATTTTTACCTATAATTTTACCTATTTTTTATATATATGTTTATTATTGTATTATAAAACAGAAATGTTTAAAAGATTGGGAATAAATGTGTGCATAATTTTGTGCATATGATGCTGAAAATGCAGCTTGAATCACAGGAATAAATTACATTTTAAGATAGAAGACTGTTCTTTTAAATTGTAATAATATATTATACTATATTGCTATTTTTATTTTGGATCAGGTAAATGCAGGCTTGGTGAGCATAAAAGACTTTTAAAAATCCCTCAATCATTGCAGATGCTTGACCGATAGCGTGTATATATAAAGACATGCATAAATAAATATATAAATAATTGTGTGAATTTAAAAAAAATCAAAAATGATGTGTGTGTTTGTTACATTTTAGATTATATTGTACAACAGTTTTATATAATATATCTGCTAAATAAATGAATATAAAGTAAACCTAAATAACAGTGAGTTTTTTTGTTAAATATGAACATTGTAAATAATATTTACTCTGCCCAGGACAAGATATCCAGGAGCGTGTTTGCAAATGATGATCCTGGGATGGATTTTGGGACTGATCTAACAGACCTGGAGTCATTTGGGGAGTCATACAAGCCCAGTACGAAAGTGAAGGAACCGCTCAAACCGAAAACAGCTTCTACAAATCCAACCGCAACTCCATCTCAACTTACCCCAAGCCCCAAGAACCCGACAGAAGCTTTAGGTACAACGAAACGCACCTCAGCATCTCAAGACGAGTGTACCCTGGCTAAGGTCCAAGGAGAGAGCGACTCTTTGGCTGACGGAGGAAGCGGTACGCTGAACGAAAGTGCCATTTCAGACAAGGAAAGTGTGATTGAAGATTCAAAGGAGAAGATAGAAACGCCTTCTGCTCAGTGTCCTCCCACCAAGCGGCCCAGACATGAGATGGAAGACAACACGGACCAGGATTTGGATTCTGATGAAGAACGACTAGTCATAGATGACATTTTCTCCCCACAGAGACCTCGGACCCTGGTGACACCAGCAGAGGTGTCCTCTCTCCAAGCGCCCGACCCCCCAAGCGTCACGCCAGGACACACAAACCCTTTGGGCAAAGGAACAAAGAAGGGCATCAAAAGGCACAGAATATCTGGCGAGTGCGATCAGCTCGGACAGATTTTGCGGATGCAGGACGCCATGCTGAAATCCGCTCCCAGCAAGAACCAGGAGCCTGTGAAACCCCATGTGCCGGAAGACAGACCTCCAGAAGCTAAAGCCCATTCACTGGTCAAGCAGTGTGTGACCTCATATCTGGAGTCCAGAGAGGGACAGGGAGAGGACGACACACTCCCTGCTGACGTTCCTGTGCTGCTAGCCTCTAAAAGAAAACGTTAGTGCTCAAAACAAGCTCTCAGAGGCAAAGGCCACAGTCATGCTCAGGTTATACTTCATGTACTTTCAAATATGGCCCACATCAGATATTCATTGAACAGGTGATGCTCTAAAACTGAGACATATCCATAAACTTCTAGAAATTATTAAATTAAATTAAGGCAATGGAAATAACACCTGATGTGTGAGGAAGTACATTTTTTACTATACTGTAAGTATATATATATAAAAAAAATGTGCAAGTCCTTAAATATATTTGAATAATTATTTACATTATCATGTACATTTCAGGTTTAAACATTATTTAGAATATTAAAATAATACTTAAATATATTTAATCATATATATATATATATATATATATATATAATTACACACACACACACACAAAAAACATGCAATAATAATAATTTGGCAAAAAATAACTAATGTGTTCACAAATGTTTACTTACGTTAAATAGATTAGAATAATGTAACAAATGTATAATAAAAATTACATTTAATACGCTTTATGCCTGGTGTATGGATAGAAAGAATTTTATTATTTCAAATGTCAATTTTTTTTTTTTTTTTTTTTTTTTTAACACTGTCATTAAAAAACAAACATCTGTGTCACATTTAAGGCAAAAAATCAAGATAATGCTAGAATCATAAAAATATAATCTACCATATAGCTGTATTTTATTTATTTATTTATTTTTGCGTTTTTAAGTCGAATTATTTTGGTCAAAGTTTCTTCTACAGAAACCATTATCCATCTATTGCAGGTCTTCTGAAGGAGGATCTTCAGGTCAGTGCTGAGGATGAGATGGACTACGATCCTCCAGCAGAGGGCAGTGTTCTGTACAAACTCTACAGCCTTCTGGATGTTCTGCTCATGGTGCGCAGCAGTGTGGACGTCGCTCACCCCAGACACGACAGAGACACCTTCAGGGTGAGCTGGACACATGCTACACAAACACTAATGTTGATTATTGTGGCCCTAGTTGAAGGAAAGTCACGGCTGAGAGATTCCAAACAACATTAAACTCATCCTTCCTATTGGATTTGAGTCAGTGTGACAATATGCCAAGCATTAATCTTTATAATTTAACCAGGGTTGAGTAATGTTCACCACTCCCTTTCTTTAAACAGTCTGCTTTCCTGTACGCTGCCGTAGAGTTGGGTTTGAAATCTTTTCAGAGTATTAACAGACTCTTTCCAGTCAATGGTTCTATGAAAATGCCCTGAAAAAAAGCAGCACATGATTTACTCTTCTGCATCTGAAAACAGCAGTTGAATGGGTTCTCATTGAGTCTGCTCTCATCCAGGCCGTCCCGGTGCATGTTTTACCCAAGCTGGAGTATCAGCTGTGCTACGGAGCTGAGAATCTGACCCACACAGAGGTCTGTCAGCTGTGGGCCGAGAAACTTCTGCACTCCAGTACCGTGTCCTTCATCAGTAAGAGACCTGTTGAAAAATGTTTGCTTTCTCTTTAGCGATCATGAACTGTTATGCATTTTGATAGTGAATCTGCTGTATTTCTGTCATGAATCTGTTTGATCTAGTATGAGTATTTAAAAAAGATCATATTCACCTGTAGAAAAGAAAATATGCAGTATTACAGTGTTAAAAAAGACAATCAGTTCAGTCTAGGCTTGCCGCGATAGACAGTGTTGACGGTGTTAAGCTGCAACACCGGTTACATCAATTTGCCCACCGTTATACTGACCCCCACCGTCATTTTGATATTTTTGTAGTTATAAAAATCTTTTCGTTCAGTAAAAGAACAGACACTACAATCAAAAACTGAACAATGCAGTGTGCCAGACAACAGTCGAATCACAGATCAGATTTCATTTCTCCAGTGAGGCGAGTGAGTCAAGCTGAATGGCAAGAAGAGTGAGGGGAGACAGACAAGACGATGGCAGATGATTTAGTTTTGAAGCTAAATGCAAAGGCACCTTTTGCCAATATTTTGACTTTTGCCATTTATCTAAGATGATTTTGAAAGTTAAAAAAAAGTAATAAAAAAAAAACAACAACAACATGCGTTTCTTATTTAATTGGTTCCACAGTATTTGCTGAATTTTACTTTATTAAACTTTGTGTCATTTATTTATTTTATTTGACATCAAGGTATACACCATACCTCCAAGCTTTCTTACTCGTTTTGCTAACAAACATTCTACGTCATTTGGTTATATATTATACGTTTACTTATTATTAGTTTTGTTTACCTATTTAAACTTTAAGTTATTTGTTATTAAACATTAGCCTGACATATAGCATGTATTTTTATTTGTTTTGTTAATAAAACTTCTATGTTTTATATATATAGGCTTAAGCTTGCATTCAAGAAATTGATGCCAAATTACCGCTGATTTGAAAGTAAAAGTAGAATGCGCACGCAGCTTTTACAAGCTATTTAAAAGCGAAGAAAAGAGGGAATGCTCCCTCCCTCACACGTCGTATTAACCGATAGGGAAAAAAAATTCACCGTCACAACTCTAGTTCGGTTCATAAATTCATAAATAATTTAACTAATTGAATGATTTGCTTGCATTACCAAATCAAATGAATCATTTTTGCATCATGCTTTAAAATTCTTTAGTAAAAATATATGTAGATAAAAAAGTTTGATGAATCAATTCATAACTGATTCGGCTTTTAATTTGCATGATCAAATCAAAGTATTTTTCATGCTTTGTTATATTGTTGTAATTTTGTATAAATAATTTTATCTTCATTAACAGTATTTTACTTCTTGCTTGAATCTAGTTTTTGCTCAAATGCATAGTTTTCGTGACGTCACACCCTTATAGGAAATGTTGCGGCTGGTGCTGTATATTGATTGCTAACAGCCAAAACATGGATTTTGTTCGCATAGCTTTTGTTTAATTCTTTTGAGAGGTGATCTAAGTATTTTTGGGATTGGATCAGATAGAAAATTGACAGGCTGGTGCGGCAGTTCTATACGGTAGATGATTTGCCGGGTCTTTGAGCCAGTCACGTGACTGAACACTACCAATGCTTCCAATGATGATAAAAAATGACAACAACACTTTTTACATCATTTAAGTGAAAATCACAAATTAAATTAAAGTTTTTTTTGTTTGTTTAGTTTTTTTTCTGAATGAATGAAGGAGATTCAAACAGTAGTACATATCTATGTTGTATCTGGAGTGGTAGTTTTGGTAACAAGGGGAGTCAGCACAAAAGTGAACTTCCCGCAAACTCCCTGCATGCCTCTCTCATGATGCATGACTCACTGTTTTGAGTCAGGGTTGCCGTAGCTACTAACATTTCAACTTTGAAAGGGCTGCGGAAGAATGCAAGCACATGTGTGACACATCGGTGTGGGTGGAGGGCTACTAGGCTTCGGGAGACTCCCTTTCTTCTGAACAGACTGCTGGAGTTTGAAGAATACATGTTTTAATCAATTTTTTGGAAGCCTGTATAACACTGACGGTGATTTAAAGAATGTCCACAATGTGCCTGCCAGCAGTCTGTGCCTGACACACAGAAGAATGCAGAATAGCCAGCGTATCGTCTGCTTGAGAGATTCTTCTAGGCTTATTGAAGGAATCTAGTGTTTTCTTTGGATCTAGTCCAGGATCAATCCCTGCTGATAACAGAGCAGCCTGGTATCTTCACAGCCATGAGCCTGGACATATTTTCGCAAGGTTTAAGAAGACTTGAGCCGAGCATTTTACTGAGGCAGATTATTGCAATAAGTTGTAATGCAATAAAAACACAAAATAAAAGCACAAATGTATATTTCATTTCAAAATTACTTCTATTGTCTTATGGTTAATGTGTTCTGCTGAATGTACTCACAAGCAGTTATAATAAACTATAAAATATACTTTAATGTAATGTAGTAAATTTAAAATATATCGACTTTAAATGTAATATCAATAAACACACTACAGTTAGATTGGTTGCACTTTATTTTACAGTACGTGCACGTACATGTACTTAAATTTTACTTACAGTGTATATATCTAAGAAAGTTCTGGTAATACAAGGTAACTACATGGGGTAGGGTTAGGTTTAGGGGTAGGTTCAGGGTTAGTACCTAGTTATTACATAGTTATTGTAATTACTATAATAAGTACGTAGTATGTACACGAGGAACAGGACTGTAAAATAAAGTGCTACCGTTAGATTCGAAGTACACTAAAGGTGCACTTACCATACAATTAAGCAAAACTTTTCTTAATACAAGGAGCAGTGATTATTATTTTATCATCAGTCTCTAATGCTCAACTATGTTGCATTTAATTCAGTAAAATTACAGTAAAAACCGTAATGTGGAAATCTTTTATAATGTAAAAAAGCTATTTTCTATTTGAATAGATGTATAAATACTCTTGTGATGCAAAGCTGCATCATTACGCCTGTCTTCTGTCACATGGTCCTTTAATGTTGATTTTCTAACTCTGTGGAAACCAAAATACATTTTTAATCATGATTTTTTTTTACACTGGTAAACTCAATTTATTTAAATTTATTTATATAATTCATTTGTTCGTATTTTTTTATATTTGCCCTGTAATTAAGCATTTTTTAGTGTGAAAGTTTGAAATCTTAAATGTCATTTAATTTAATTAATTTAGCCTATCCACACTGAATACGTTTCAATTTCGTAAAAAAACAAAAAACAAAAAAAAAACTCTTGCTGACCTCAAAATATTGATTTATTGTTATTCAAATGAAGCCAAAGCAGGACCAATGGTATGAACACAGACAGAGTGACACAATATATCAATAATCAGGCTTTTTCTTTTTAATTTAATAAGTTATAGTTATAACCTGTTCCAATCGTTGCTCATCCTCTCTGGATTTAGAAGAATTGTTGGTGAAATGTCGTCATGTCCTCTGTTTCATTATTTTTTTTTGTGTGTTCTTTAGCCAACAGCAGTGTTTCCCACACACAGATGAACAAGTAAGGGTGTGGAGATCTTTTTTTTTTTTTCTGGCATGAACTCAGAATGACACCATCAGTGTGTAAAGGGCAGAGATACAACTGACAGACACAACGTGTGAACAGTTATTGCAACATTCACAACATTTGTCACAGCCTGAATTTGTTTCGCAGGTCAATACGTGTCCTTATGCACCACATGTTGAGACCGATTTAGATATTCTTCCGATTGTGAGCTAGTTTATGGCTCTGCGGACTTTAACTTCTTTAGCTATTGACTGTTAAATGGAAATGTAGAATAACCAACGCTAAGGTAAATGTATGAAAGTATTATCAGATGAGGTTAAAGACTTGCAAAAAAATTAACTGAGCAGTCTACCTGTGGTAGTATGTCAATTTAAAGGCTAGTTGTTCAGACACTGTTATATATTTGTGTGTGTAGGTCGCATCAATGCACACACATCAGAAGTGACGCAGATGCAGAGTTTGCCCGACGACTGGATTCAGAACGTTACCTGCGACTTCAAGTGAGTGAATCTCAATATAAAGTCCAATTATAATCATTAAAATAAAACTTTACAAATTCCTAAAACTGATTTGAAGAATTGTAATATATATATTTCTTTATAATTTATATAATCTATTCACTTTAAAATGTATATTTTAAATATGAATTAATTATATTAGAATTATTTGTCTTGTGTCAAGTTTGAATGTAATTTAATGTGCTTCAATATTTCTTTTTTTCAGGCCAACTAGATGTTTAAACACCCTCTACCACTTACTGAAAAAAGTCTCGACGTGAGTTTCTTTCACTTTGTAGATCTATTTAAAACGGTTACGGTACTTTACCCTTAGCAAGATTTCCATTTCCTACTGTGAAATCAGTCTTTCAACCAGTCTTTAAAAGTTTGTAAGTCTGCATATTAAGCTAGGATATGTGGAAGCATTTTAACATTAAAAATGCCATGTATCAGTTTAGGTATTGAGCACTGATCTATAATCGATCAGTGGTATTGAGCCTGTATTTCAATGTTTGCAAGGATGTGACCTTAATTTTGTTTGCGTTGGAAAGCTTGTGTCATCAACTACACATTTCCTTTGAGCCGTCACTTTTTCTAAAAGTTTCTTTTAACACCTGCCCCCAGATTACAGGAAGGACGATACCTCTTAGTCCACAAACCTCGTGAGGGTTTCGTGAGCATCTTTAAAGCTAGCAATGAGACCAAGGCTGCTCGCAGTGTGTACCACCTGCAGAACGCGCACTGCGGACCCCCAGCTGTGACTCCAGGGATTCCCTGGGTCCCCCTAGACCCCTCACATGTCCTGCCATTTCACCAGAAATACAGCAGACCACCCTGCACCTTCCCCCCACGTCCACCCCCTCAGGTATGACCAGATTTTCACTTTGAAATGTAGAATTTTGCATGCAGTTTACCTTAACTTAATTGTTCAGGTTGTGGTGTAGTGGTTATAGATTAGATTTGGTAATTGAAAGGTATATAATATTTCCAGGAGTGATGAGGTGTAGTGGAAGTAGTAAAGAGTTAGTAAATAGAAGGATGCTGGTTAAACTATGGTGCTTTTGTTGAAAATTTGGGTTTGAATTTAACCTGCAAATCTCCTTTTATTTCCAGTTGGTGTGGTGTAGAGGTTGTTGCTCAGACTTAATAAATTGAAGTTTGCATGTGAACCCTTGACATGTTAAACCATTTTGCTTAAAGGGATACTCCACCCCAAAATGAAAATGTTGTCATTAATCACTTACCCCCCATGTAATTCCAAACCTGTAAGGGCTTCGTTCGTCTTCCGAACACAATTTAAGATATTTTGGATGAAGTCCGGGAGTCTTGTGACTGTCCCATAGACTGGTAAGTAAGTTAAACTGTCATGGTCCAGAAAAGTATGAAAAGCCTCGCCAGACTTGCCATCCAAAATATCTTAAATTGTGTTCTGAAGACGAACAATGCTTTTACTGGTTTGGGATGACATGGCGGAAAGTGATTAATGACAAAATGTTCATTTTGGGGTGTAGTATCCCTTTCACTTTTTGTTGTTATCAGAGGTATGCACCATATATTTACATACACACACTCACAGCCAACATAAGCAGTCAGAGTGGACACTCTTTCATGATGTCTCAATAACATTCCTGCACAGTTACCACACCCATTCTGTCGAACAGGACTATCTGTCATGCCATGAATCTGTTTGAGTAACAGTTGATGGTGATAGGTACTTATCTTTAATAGTACTTTTATTTCTTTTCATTTCTGAGTAGGGCTCTGCAAAAAATTTAGTGTGAATTTCATGCGCATCTCGTCAGTAAAGGCGCTCCTGTGATTTAGTAGTATCAGGGTTGCCAGGTATCCACAACAAAGCCTGCCTAGTTGCTTCTCAAAACTAGTCCAAAACTATCCCAATCACATTTCCAGGGGGGTTCCCCAATAAAAATTGCATTCCATGCATAAAATAAATTTTTTTTGGCAGGGCTACCTTGGTAAAATTAGCATTTTAGGGGCTAAATATCACAATATTGTGATTAGGATTGCTTATACCCGCGGACATGGAAAACAACATATGTAGCCCCTAAAATGCAAATTTTACCAAGGGAACCCCGCCAAAAAACGTTTATTTTATCACCAATAACAAAACGTGATTGGGCTAGTTTTGAGAAGGAATAGGGGAAGGCTTTTTGAAAACCTGGCAACCTTGATCTGAATTCACATGCTGGATATATACTACTAATCACAGGAGCGCCTTTACTGACGAGATGCGCACTGAAAATCGGGCCAAATTTTTTTTTTCTGTTTCCGAGTTATCATAGTGATTACTATAGCAAACACTGCTCATACTTCCAAAACTTACGTAAAGGTGCTGTATGTAAGTTTTTACTCTAGCATAAAAATACCATATGTTTGCAGATATTTAAGAAACATGCTAAGTTAACATAATTGTTTATTTGAAAAACAATGTTACAGTCAGTTATTCTCCTTTGAAAATGTGCGTTAAGAGCCGGAATGTCGGTCTCTGTTTTGGTTTGTGAAACCCGGCCACTGTCAGTTTACCCAATTGTATTTCGACACCCCGGGTTGCCAGTTAGCAAAAAACAGTGTATTTCATTTAATTAATTGTCAAGTACACTCGTTGCTTTTGGTGTCGTCAATCTGGCAACCTGCGTGTGCATCAAGTCTGACGACGAGGAGCCGGTGAAAAAAAACCCTCTCCAGTCTTCTGAATTTGAACTGCAATACCTAGTTCAACCACTCTGTGTCAATCCTGCATACAGCTAGGGGTGGGCGAATTTTTCTTTTAATTTTATTTTTTTATAAAATATCACGATTCACTATTTTATCTCTAATTCTTTGTCATGTTGGTTTTACTATTTTGCAAGTTGTCTGAGCATTACAGCCAAACTAATTTCCCTATTATAAAGACAAAATAAGAATGGCAGATATTTAGGCCAAAGGGCGACGATAAAAATGGTTGTTCTTATTTTTTAATAACAAAGATAAAAGAAGGACAAATATACACATAACTACATATAATATACAAATAAAACAAACAGTGCTTTATTTTCAGGTACAATCGGTGTATTTAGCAGGAACATTCAAGAAATTGAATGAACAAATTCAATTTTTGATTCCTAAAGCAACTGTGTTCTTGTCAAGAGCAGTGAGTGATTTTTTTTTCTTTGTGTTTTGTTGCTTTATTAACGCTAAATAGTTCACCCAAAAATAGAAATTCTGTCAGCTGTCAATCCTGTCATAGTGTTTTATTTTTATACCACCATTTACTCACTCAAAAGTGGTTTTAGACCTGAATGAGTTTCTTTCTTCTTCTGAACATAAATGCTATTTTGAGGAACGTGGAAAACCAAACAGTTGCTGGTCCACAGTGACTTCCACAGTATTTTTTTTTTTTTTTTTTTGCTACTATCAAATTCAATATGGACCAGTTTGGTTACCCACATTCTTCAAAATATCTTCTTTTGTGTTCAGCACATGAAATAAATGAATACAGTGACAGTGAGTAAATTATGACAGAAATTAAATTTTAGGGTGATCTTGACAGTAATGACAGAAGGCTGCATGTTTAATAGGCCTACTGTCCATTTAAGACCTGCAGGCATCTAATATACAGGCATGTATGTTTTTCTCTCAACTGCTCACTTTTATTTTAGACATAATCAAGTTTACATGTAAACCTTGTGTGTTTTGACCGTATTAGCGCAAAATATAACTTAGATAACTTAACAGGCTTTAGCTCGCGCGCTTCGGGTGTACTCAGAAAAAGCACAGGTCAGAGCAGCGCGAATGAAACATTTAAAAGCACATGCAAATAATGAGAGGGTAACTCTAGCACTGAGTTAACACTGCTGTGAATGCATGTGGTGTTGTACAGTATATGATGGAAACACCAGAACTGCAGCTGATAGAATGTGCACTTTAGCACGATACTACGATATTTCTTCAAAAGCAGATAATGAAGACATTATGACGATCAAAAATTGTCATATCGCACACCCCTGCATACAGCACCTTTAAAGTAAATTTAGATTGTGGGTGTTCTCTTATAAACAGGTCTGAGACTGTTGCGACTGGGTTATGTGTCAGGACCGGTCGTAAAGAGATCCACCCCATCCTACCTCTCGCTTTGTAATACTCTTACATCATCGTGTTGGCCCGAGGAAACATGACACTTGAAATTTCATTGACGCAAAACATACGCCAGAACCTGGGATGTGTGTCATTTGTAAACCATTGAGCTCCATGCTGACACTTTCCTGTGGTGACATGCCTACTATATGCTTGTCCTAAGGCATGCTGGGACTTTGGATGTGGATTTACAACTCAAGAGATTCTGTAATGCTCCAGTTCATGGGCATCTACTATTGGGATTTAAAACAACAACTTTAAATCTACTTGGATAAACTAGTGACACAAATATTACTATCCAAATGGTTTTATGTTATAATTTCTTAAGTTTACTTTATTCTCACACAGCCTAAAAGTGGAAAAGGACCTAAGCAACGCCAGGGAAAAAACGCACTCCGACCACCACAAGCAGCCAATCAGTCGACAAAGAAGAAGCGTAAGAAAGACACAAGAAACAAACATAAACAGGCATGGATGGACAACATGAGAGTCAAGCTGATGAAAGACATGCAAAAAAGCCAAACCAGTGAAGATGGAAAGAATGGAAAGCCTTGATTTTGGAAGAAAAATCGTTTTTTTTGGGGCGTGAAAACCAATTTATGTTCAAAAGCACTTACTACCTCCTTTAGCATGTACATATTTTGTGTAACGTTGTGTAATACAAATGTGTTGTACATTTTGAAACAATCCTTACCAAATAAGAATCGAGTTTACAATTAAAAAAGTATCCTATTTTGTATTATTTTGTCTGCAGTAAATAAAAAATAAATGCTTTAATATAAAATTGAAAATAATTATTGTTACACATTTATCATGTTTCCATTCAAATTGGCTAATTTAACTCATGCATAAATAAGAATAGTGCATAATGTGCCTCAAGGAATTCTTTTAAGATTTTAAATGCATCTTTGCATTTCAAATGTTTTTTTTTTTAAGCAATATCCCAAAATGCACATTAAAATAATTGGATGGAAACATAGCTACTGACATCCTGATGTGTTTTCTAACAGTATTTTGGGGCATTTTTGTCACAGCTCTGAGAGAAAGATGTGGGTGTGTCCAAATAATAAGAGACCCACCCTACAGTGTATACTAATTTGCATACTATCCACATTAAATATAATGCAAGCTTAGAAGTAGTTCATCCTTATAAAAGGCAATGTTAAAAACTGTAAAGCCGAAGCTGTCTAGAGATGAAGTGTGCCTTTCAGCTGATATTGAGTAAAACCCACTGCGCAACTGAAGAGGAGGAATGTGTCATGGTTCACTTTTCAGCTGAAGACAGTGCCAATGAATGCACAGCAGTTTTAAAGATACATTCACCTAAAACGAAGTAATAGTTCCACTTAAGGTAATGGATTTAGCTAAATGCTAATGCTTCCATACGCGGTCTTTTAAACATTTATTTAAAACTGTTCTTTATGTGTAGATTCTTGTAATTCTTAACTTTAAAATGATGTGAGCTCACATGAGATGAAGACCTTAGAATAAAAAAATAATAAAGGTGGTTTTATTCTGTAAAAGGAGGGTCGCCCGTCATGGTAGTGGCCATGTTGAGATCACATGACAAACTGAATAGTATGCACTTTTTCCTCTTGAACCACACTTCCAGTTTAATAAATGAATCATGAGTGACACACAGAGCAAACAGGATATTTCTGTAATGGCATTTCAACCTGGAAATGTTCTGCTTTTGAGTAATGCTGCATCTATAGCAACAGGAGTTCAGTATAAAATCTAAGACAACTTTTCTACACACAGAAAGACAAAAAAAAGAATACACATTTAAATTTCACAGTTTGTATGTTTTTTTTTGTTTTTTTTTTTATTTTTTGAGCATTTGTGCACATTTGCACAGTTGTTTAGCAGAGCATGAATTATAAATGTGTGTGATCTTGCCTAGGGTGGGTTGTTATGAATGACACAAAGCCCACCAGAGAAAGACCTCTAGTCTGTGCATTAGCACCGTGGACAGGTTTGCTCTATTTTTCTACTCTTTATAGACCTGTTTGTAGATCTGATTACTTTTGGCTCATTTCACAATACTAATATTTATTTCATTTTTATTATTAATAATAGTACATTTTTTTACTTCATTATTACTGCACTGATTTTCATTGAATGGAAAATAAAAAACACCAAGACATTTTTTTATGTGCTTTTAAGATTTATTTCTTAATAAATTTGATTCCACTCTTATTTTAGTATTAGTACAATAGTCTTATTGTAGTATTATAATACATAATTTATAAATATTTTGAAATAGTTTTATTTTACAATTTTAGTTACATTTTTAGTTTGAAGTTTTGGTCATTTTGTAAGTTTTTTTTATATATATATATATATTTCTATTTAGCTCATTTATTTTTATTTCAGTTTGAAGTTTGGTCATTTCAGTACCTCAATTTCAACTTCTTTCAGTTCGTTGCAAAGGCCTTTTATTAAAAATAAAACGGTTTTCATTAGATTTTTAGTCCGTTTTTAAAATATATATTTAGCTAATTTATTTTTATTTCAGTTTTCAAGTTTAGTATAATTGAAATTCTTCAATTTAATAGTCATTCAATTTAATTTGAATACTTTTTAGTTAGTTGCAAAGGGAAATTGTAATTTTCTTTTGTAATTGTTTTTAATTTTAAGTTATTCTACTAAAATTCACTTGTAATTCATGTCAGTTACTGAAAATCATTTTAGTCTTAATTAGTAATAACAACACTGGTTCATACATGTTTGAAAATGACATGATGGTTAGTAAATGATGACGTAATGTTCTTCCTGGGATTTTTGAGTGATTAGTTGGAAGTCACCGCTTAACAAATAGTTCACTACCACATTAATAACTTAATTTCCCTTCTGAGACCTCAGCGATGGTTTGCCACTTCCTTTCATACTGTCAGGTTTATAAACGTCCACAGTAAAGCTCTGCCCCTATAGACTGTGAGGGGGAGAGTGAGTGGGCGTGTCCTGGAGGGGTGGAGCTCAGTGGGCAGGGTGAAGACTCGTGGACCACCTCTGCTTATTTAAACACCACACCCTTCATCCAGTCCACAGCTGGGATTGTTCTGCACAGCATCTGAGATCTACTGATCACTACAGGTAAGCTCAAACCTTTTCCCTTAAGCTGTTAAACCTCTGCATTAAGGCACTTTTCTTTTTTCTTAAATCAACATCTAAAGAAAATAACGGTTTACTTTTAACTTCATATGGTACTATAATACTTTGCATTAAGCTTAACTTTTTTTTATTTTTATTTTTTTACATTAGCCATTTTGAATGCAAATCAATAGATTCCCCAAGAAAGGCTCTTTTGAAACTCTTTGAAACTTGAACCACTAGATCGTGAGGAATGAGCTATAGCTGGTTCTGTCTCACATGCTGTAAGGAATTTCCCCAGCATGCCCCTCTCATGGGTGTGCCTGTTTGCTTAGGTTTTACCCAATGCTGGTTTGTAAAATTACTGTTTACTGGTCCTGCTCTCATCTAATTACCTAGCGACCGCAGCATATCATACGTACCGTCTGGAATTTTTGCTAAATTCTGCGTTTTAGAGGGAAAACTGGCATGATTTACATGCATTTTTGTGTTTTTGCATTCATTATAGAATTAAAAGTTAATGAATTAATTAGAAGTGTACAATAAAGTAGTAGTAAACTGACTTTTTTTTTTGCATTATCGATTGCATCTCACAGACTATTTCCTTGACAGATGATAGAATTAGTTGTTTTTTTGCATTAGCTTTGTTTTAAGACTGACTATGGCAGGATGACTAAGTTTTTCTCAACACAAGAAGGGGCAAAGGAGCATTGTTCTCTGTGAACTGCCATGCACTCTGCAGTTCTGCATTACATAACCCTGTGAAGCATGTGACGGGACACTTAAGAGTCTTCTCTGAAAGCTGAGACTGCACTTTAGGATGCAGAAAACCGATGTAAATCCGATGGTTGTTCAATTTACAGCATGATAGATATCCGACGCATAAAGCTAAATAGAATGGAAATGATTAGGTGTGGCTGCTCTCCACAGGAAGTCCAGGATGGCGATGATCTCGGAGTTCTTAGGGCAGCTCACTCTGCAACTCGGTGGGGTAAGTTTTCATACAGAACTTTTTTTTATAATGCATAAGTAATATTTCTATTTCAGACATAATATGACATTTAAGTGTGCGCCATCTGTTCATGGGATGATCACATTGTTCCTCTCTATAGGGGGAGCCCACATACCCCACTGTGGTGCCAGAGCCGAACTTTGATCCAGATAAGGATGCTGCTAGAATCGAGACCGCCATCAAAACTAAAGGTAAGAGAGCTTGACGACGTCATGTGAGCAGCCAGATGTATTTGTGGCATCTTGTTCAGGCCTGTAATATGATGATGATGATGATGAACCATTTAACAGATGAGAGACATTCATGTTTGGTTGTGGGCTTTGACTCGGCCCATGTCTTTGTGGGCTGTGCCTGTAATGAAGTAAAATGGCCCAGAATGTGCCGCAGTGGTAGAAGTGAGTCATCATCCTGTCTGGAAGGGATTGAACCACATGTGGAACAGTTTCAGGCCAACATCTGATTGCAGCAAGCAGCTTTCCTCTGCCCTCAATGACTCCATACTCTATTCTATTAACATTCTCAAGGAAAACTCAATGCATAAATGATGCATCCAACTTACCAAACTGTAAAAAAAAAGATCCAAAATAATGGCCGGATTTCAAAGCATTTTTTTTTTTATATATATGACAATGAAGAAATTACCTTATGACCTTAGCATTTTTTTAAGGACATTTTTGTAAAGCAACAATTTGTGAATATTTAAAGTGTAATATCCCTAAATTAGTTTTTTTTTTTTTTACATTATATTATCAGAAATATGTAAAATTATTGTGAAATATGGTATATGTTATGTAAAAAAAAAAAAAAAAAAAGAAGTAATTTTAAATTTTTGACCTTACGAGGGCAACATATTAAATATTGTATTAAATATTAAATAAAATATCTGATACACATTTATATATTGTGCATATAAAAACATTTATATAAACGTTAATATAGCATATATATTAGATTCGAAACTACTAAAAAAAATCATGTAAAATTATATGAATGTATTTACAAAGAAATCATTAAAAAATACTGTTTTTAAAATATAAAAAAAAATATTTTGGACATATAGATCATTAAATAAAGGTATGTACTTAATTAATTTTGCATATCATGTTTAGTGAATGATATTTCAATATGGTTAAAGCTGCAGTAGGTAACTTTTGTAAAAATATATTTTTTTACATATTTGTTAAACCTGTCATTATGTCCTGACAGTAGAATATGAGACAGATAATCTGTGAAAAAAATCAAGCTCCTCTGGCTCCTCCCAGTGGTCCTATTGCCATTTGCAGAAAGTCATCCGCTCCCGGTAAAACATAACCAATCAGAGCTGCGGTCCGTAACTTTGTTTGTGTTCAAAATGTAGAAAAATGTATATAATAAGCGAGTACACCATGAATCCATTTTCCAAACCGTGTTTTCAGCTTGTCCTGAATCACTAGGGTGCACCTATAATAAGTGTTTATATTCTATTTTAGATTGCTTCTGGGGTACCGCGGCGGAGTAACCCAGTACCTTTGTGATTCTTCATAGACATAAACAGAGAGAAGTAGTTCCGGCTACAATGTTCTTCCGCAAGACGCAAGCAGTTCTGTTTATTAACCGCTAGAGCGTCAAAAGTTCCCTACCGCAGCTTTAAGTGACATTTTGAGTTAAAAATAAATAAATAAATGACATTATTTGTTTTAGGGGTGGATGAGCAAACCATAATTGATGTCCTGACCAAACGTACATATAACCAACGGCGGGAAATCGCTTTTGCGTATGAAAGGAGAGCTAAGAAGGTCAGTGTATTATAGATATATATTTATGTACTTCTGTATTGATGTATCTATCAGTCAGTAATGCTCATTCATCACACTTTCAGGATATGATCTCAGCCCTGAAGGGGGCGCTGTCTGGCTCTCTTGAAACAGTCATCCTGGGCCTCATGAAGAGCACTGCCCAGTACGATGCCTCCGAAATCAGAGCCTCCATCAAGGTGAACTAAACATCAATGGCTTTTAATTCAAATGGGTTTTTACATCGATGAAATGGGAGGGAAATCTAGATTGTCAAGGTCCTCAAAAGCACAACCTCTGTGTGTTTGCAGGGTCTGGGAACAGACGAAGAGTCTCTGATTGAGATCCTCTGCTCTCGAAGCAACGATGAGCTCAAGGAGATCAAGAAAGTCTACAAGGAATGTGAGTATGAGGGTATTTAAGTGCACTTATTAGGAGCATGAGGCTGTGATATAAACCTGTGTGTCTCATGGCAGTGTTCAAGAAGGAGCTGGAGAAGGATGTGGCTGGAGATACTTCAGGAGACTTCGCTAAACTCCTGCTTGCTCTGGTTGAGGTGGGGAACACTTTTTGTGTGCTTCAACTTATATGCGTCTGAATTAAGATCCTGAGGATTTGTGGTTAATGTAGTTTTTGTAACTTCTCAAACCACGACGGACACACGACCATGTTCCACATCAGGCCAAGAGAGATGAGCCAAGCTCCGTCATTGACTACCAGAAGATCGATGAAGACGCCAGAGTAAGTTCTTGTGGTTTAGCTCTCAGCATTTCATTGAAACATGAATAAATAACGGAATATAACCTTTAGAAATCACGCATTTATTTGAGCAACAGTGTTTAACTTCAGTTCATTTTTTTTAAACTTCAGTTAAACATCAAACTTTATTATTATATATATAATAATAAATAATATTGTTGTTACATAAACGTTCTAAATGTATTTATTTACATTTTAAAATAAAAAAAATATGAAACATATATAAACATATATAATTATTATAAATATTATTTATACACTATTTACATTAACTTAAGTAAACTTTTTTGTTTACATTTGTTTACATTGCACAGAAATGTACATTTCTGTGCAATATTTATCATTTATAACAATAACATTATTTATATGCTATTTATTTGCATTAATTGTATATTAAGCTTATATTTAAATACATTTATTCATTTACAATATCTATAAATGATATATTTATAAAAAAATATTATTTATATACCATTAGTTTGTATGTTTAAATAAATATTAAACTTTAATAAATACATATATACATTTAATATAATATAGAATATAGAAATTTAAAATATAGAAATTAAATATTTTTTTATATATATATATAAATATATATATATATATATATATATATATATATATATATATATATATATATATATATATGTGTATATATATATATATATATATATACATATATGTATATATATATATATATATATATATATATATATATATATATACATATATGTGTATATATATATATATATATATATATATATATATATATATATATATATATGTGTGTGTGTGTGTGTGTGTGTGTGTGTGTGCAATATATACATCTTTTTAATGTATTATAAGTAAATATTAAACTTTTTTAATAAAATATTTATATACATTTATTAATATATAATAGATTAAGAAATTATATTTCAAAAATCTATAATACATATTGAATATTACTTATTTATTTATTTTTATTTTATTTTTTTTGTATATAACATTTATTTACAGTATTTCAAATCTTCTGTGCAGGCCCTGTATGATGCTGGGGTCAAACGCAAAGGCACTGATGTGAAGTGCTGGATCTCCATCATGTCTGAGCGAAGCGTTCCTCACCTCCAGAAAGGTCTGTGAGTCTTTTAACCCTCTCTTCCATCTTATAGGATAACAGAACACACATAATTAATGTGATTTGGGGTTTTCTTTCCCAGTGTTTGACAGGTACAAGAGCTACAGCCCCTATGACATGCAGGAGAGCATCCGCAAAGAGGTGAAAGGAGATCTGGAGAAGTCCTTCCTTACCTTGGGTGAGACTTTTCTCTGAAGACCCCATGAAACTCAACTTTCCTTCCACTGTTGATGTATATCCTGTTGAAACAGGAAGTTAGGATGAGATACGGTGGAGTGCTAGACCAGTTTTTTATAGCTAGCCATTAGCCTTTAACCTTGTACCTAGACATCAAGAGAAAACAAAGACGACACTTTAAATAATCCATGCATTTTATTAAATTAATGCTGCGACAGGAAATGCATCAGCATTAGTGGAAGCCATCTTTAATGCTAGTCAGAGGCAGGTGGTGTTGATCATTTCTTACTCTCAATCCTTCTCCACATCTTCTCTTCCTCAGTCCAGTGCTTTGAAAACAAACAGCTGTATTTCGCCAACAGACTCCAAGACGCCATGAAGGTAAAAGATGAGCACATTTTACTCTTCGGCGAGCATGGAAGAAAGCATTAAAAAAGTTCATCTGTAATGCATCTCCTGTATCTGTTTCAGATGTCTTGCAGTTCTCTTTTAATGTTGCGTATCTGTGTCTTTTAGAGCAAAGGGGCGAAGGAAAAGGTGCTGACCCGGATCATAGTGTCCCGGTGCGAGGTGGACCTCAAGAAGATCAGACAAGAGTTCAAAGGCCATCACGGGAAGTCTCTGTACCAGACCATCGCGGTACGTTCCTGTAATATTACGACATGCCAGTGTTTACAACTGATCCTGTGGAGCTTCTAAATATGTGTTGCTTTATTTCTGTTTCATTTTCTCAGGAGCACACAAAAGGAGACTACCAGCGGGCCCTGCTGAGCCTGTGTGGGGGAGACGATTAAATCAGAGAGCGAGTCCGGGAAGGACTACGAGAAGTACTTGAGCTCTGCGCAGGTCCAGACATAGATGCCCTGTGCCTGGCCTTCACTATAGTCCCTACCCTGCTGCAGCTTTACAGACAGGCACCCAGTAATCATGCACTCGCTTAGACTGGAAACAACCATGCGTTTTCCATTAAGACGGATCGCAAAATGTACAGCACAAGAGCTAAATGTGCCATATAGTGTACAGCCCTTTAGAGACAGAGTCCCAGTCAGATGAAGTGAATCAGCTGTGATACTGGTGTCGTTTTGAACTTATAAAGACGTAAAGAACATATACACTTGTACGTTTAGCCTTTTTTCTATGGAAATAAAAGAAAATAAGGGAACATTCATCTCTGCCTCATTCTTTTGTATTTGCTCTTTCTTTCTTTCTATGAAAAACAACCCAGGTATGTTGTATTTAAATGATATTTGGATACAGTGACCGCTCAAAAATTATTTGGACGCCACATTTAACATTAATATCTCTTGCTTTATCATTTAAAGTGTCTTTTTTGTTGTTGTTGCTTAAAATATGTTTGCACTCATTAATTTTAAATATAAGATTAAGGGAGTAGGGGATCAATTAACATTTAAATTATTTAATTTAAAATTACTACATAATCTAATGTAAGTAATTAATAATGATTAATAGTAATAATAATAGCAATAATGATTGTAATAATAATAATAATAATATTAAGAATTCTTTGGACCCATATTTATTGTGAAAAACACTATACATTAATGTTATTAATCATTTTAATTAAAAAAAAATTGAAAAATTGAATCAGTTATTTTGGCTTAAACATATTTTAAGAAAATATCTTAATATTATCACACATACTATTTTTTTTTTTTCACACACAACATAAATTCGTCTTTAACGCTCTTAGGGTCAAATTAAGTTTTAGTAACAAGTTTTTAGTACTCCAGATACATAAAATATGTATCTGGAGTAATAAGGTAGTTAGTTTTTAACTGTTGCAAATCAGCAACGCCTGCCTTGAGAGGGTTAAAACCACATGAATGAGCTTTAATTAACATCTATTGCTTTACAAATTCAATTGTCTTCCAGCATTGCTTTTTGCTCGGTTCATCTAATAGAATGACGTTCATGAATGTTTACGTTTTTTTATACTAATACCGTACTAGGGGATCAATAGAAAATTTTAGATCACCAAAAAAAAAAAAAAAGGCCAGTTGCTTTGGTTCTATATTTATAGTGAAAAGATGAAATATAAATGTTATTTATTCATAATGTTAATTAATTAAAAAAATATATATATTTCATTAAAATAAATACAAAAATATTAGGTTGATTTATTTTGGATTTAGGACTTTATACAAATGTAATAATATATATTTATCACAATAATATATAATATATTTCTGCCTTTGAATTGTAAGAAGGAGGTTCTTCACAAGAGAATTGCAAAATTTGGGGGTAGTTGGCACCAAAAAGTTGGTAGACCCCCTGCCAAATAATTCTGTTAGTTGTAAATAAGTTGTAAATTGCGGGTTGCATTTATTGTGTACTTCCACTAGAGAGCGATAGAGTCACAGACTCCGTTTGTGCGGCTTACTGCTGTGGAATTACTTTGATGTTTGCAAGTGCCTTTTTAATTAATATTTTTTATTCAATAACAAATACTTAATGTTTGATCTCCACTGGAATTAGCATATTTTATCCCTTAATTTGAAAAGAAATTAAAAAGTAGTATCTTGGACATTAGAGAGCGTTTTCTTGCTGTTTGAGATTCTGCTTGGGATCAAATTTAAATACGGTTCACACACAATGCGTTACATTTCGCCACATGAAGGCTTTAATTACAAAACACTTTCCCTGACTGGATACTTGAGGGAATCGAGCGTCGTGTTTTACCACACAATCATTTCCATGATAATCACCCACAGCATATTGACACGCCTGAGCCAGTCCATTCATCTCATCCATAATCGGCCAACGACTCAATGTCATTCAGATCTCTGGACGTGCTTTATGGGAGCAATAAAATTGTTTTCACACTGCCTTCTCCTGCTCATTCTTCGGCGAGGAGGGTTTATTTAGATGTTTTAATCATAAGTGTGTTTTGCTGTGTTAGTTTGGTGCTAATTTTTTAATTAAAAATGTTAATTTAACCTCCAGCTAACTTGATTAGCATAGCAGAAAGAGGCTCCTCCACTGGATCTTTCCCCTGTTTAGTTTGTGGTCTCTGAGGGGGAGATCCGCTGAAGAGTTGACAATGCATTTCTAATGGCCCCAGCAGGCCTCATTCCTTCAGAGAGAGAGAAACCTAATGAGAAAGAAACATTTTGAGGAAGACAGGAATTAAAATGAAACAAGGCCTAGATATTTCTCACCTCTCGACCTGGACAGCCTTACTGACTGTTTTCACGTGGATTATGTTTAATATAAATAGAAAGTATTGAGATTTCAGCTAATGCATAAAAGAAAAATAATGAAATAAATTGCATTGTGAACTTCTTCTTTTTTTTTAGTTGAGATAAACGTATATAATTTGTTTCTGTACCCAATGTTAATTATTGTGGTTTTTAAATTATATATATATATATATATATATATATATATATATATATATATATATATATATATATATATATATATATATATATATATATATATAAACAATATTTTCAGTTTAGCATATAGTACATAGCTGTTAATAAAGAAATCAAATTAAACATTTTTAAATGTAGCCTATAGTTTTGTAAACACTGAAATATGTATGAAATAATATTACAAAAAGAAATCGTAATTATTTTTAAATAATAGAAGCACAAATAATGAGTTTAGGTGTTTAGATGTTGCACAGAATTTATTTATTATTTATTTATTTATTTATTTTATTCCTTACACTAATATTAGCCTATCAAACATTTTTACTTTTTTACTTCAAAGATAGAGGTAAAATTTTTGAAGCAACTATACACTGAAAAAAAAAAAAAAAGAAACTTCAAAAAAAAAAAAAGAAACTTCAAAATGTCATGTAATTGATTGTTACTTGCCAGTTCTTTGCTACTGTTTGTGAAATCTACTAAATGATACCGGTTTATAATTATTATTTTTTTTTTATTTTTATTTTTTTTTGCCGTTTATACAGGATCTACATTTAAAAGCCTCAAAGGCTACTTCAGTTTCAACCGAGGAAGAAAATTCCTGAGGAAGAAAATTCCTTCTAAAGTTTATAAGCCCTAAAATTTATTATCATTTTGTGATAATATTGATGAGGACATTACCCCTTTGTGCTGCTTTATGTTTATTGCCAATAAAAGATAAAATACAGAGTAAAGGGGGTTAAAACAGTATTTTGCAAAGCAGGCCTGAGATTTACATCCAGCTCCAGTGACAGATTAATTTCTGTGTCATAAAGAGGAGAGTACCTCTCATATTTTTTCCGTTTTATGTGGATGTACAACATGCTGTTCTTCTCGAAGGCTGGCCTGCAGGGACCCGCCATGAATCCGGAGGGAACTCTCTCTCTCGGATTGAAACGACGCAATTTAGCTCGGCAAACGCCTGCATTCAATCATTCAGATAAGACCTGGAGCCCATGAATGTCAAAGCTGGAGCACAGCAGCACTAACAACACGCCGGGACGGGAAGAGGAAATGACTGGCGTTTTCAAATGGCAAGTGGTCAAGTGTATTCAAATATGATTACAGTCATCTTAAAGTGTTCAGCCAAGGGGATTTGTCTGTGAATCTCAAAGTGAAAACAGTATTGGCCTAATACGTTTGGCCTGTTTTTGTAACATCTGTGGAAGATTTCAATCAATGTGAACCTAGCCATTTTTGTCGCTAGTTATTATTCCATTATATAATCCTATAGCTTAAGTATAGAAAGAAATATGCTTACGTGGCCAGATTGTACAAACCAGATGAGAAACATGAGATATAAAAGGGCCTTTCTCTTTAAAATTAGGGGGCCCCTTAGAGAGGAATCGAATTGTAAGCATAAGGTAAATTATGACTATTTGGAACACCCTGTGTACTGTATATAAGGAGATACCACGTAACATTCGGGAGATCTTCTCACAGAGAACATCTCGGCTTTGTTTCTCTCTGAAATAAATCTATCTTCTGGAAACAAAACCCCGAGACTGTGTGATTCCTCACATCCACAATTTTAACCAAATAAATTCAAGTTTATTTGTATAGCGCTTTTTACAACACAAATCATTTACAAAGCAACTTTACAGAAAATTATGTTTCTACAATATTTAGTAGTAGCTTATAAGTGGTGACTGTCAGTTTGTGCGCGTATGACAGAAGACGTAGTCAGCCAGACAATGAACATTATTAACAGCAATTATTATATGATGCAATCACACTTGTAACAAACTTGCGTAAGATATATTAAAAATTGTGGCAGCAGACATTACTTTTAGTTAAGTTTAGGTCGAGTCAAGTGCATTAAATTGTGGGAAACGTTATTGAGTGCAGCAAGATTATCTCCTGCATTTAGAAAACGTACAATATACTAATATATACTGCAGTAATAGTGATAGTAGTATGCTAGTATGCTATTCTGTGAGTAGCCAATGAAAATGTCTCTCTGTCTCTCTTTAATGTTGTGCAGTTCGACATTTGTAAGTTACAATGTGGAAATAGCTATCTTTTCGCATTCTTATTTTCCTCAATGGCAGTTGCTTGGCTGGCTAATGCAGACCTAAAAAAAATTGATTCGGCATATCTATTAATTGAAGTGCTGCATTAAATCTATTAAGAAACACAGTGCCGGGAAAGCAAAATATACTACTGTACTTGACACACTAAGTTGTCTTGATGTGCTGAACAAAGAAAGGGCGGGATGGCTGGATTCCTTCAGTGAGTGATCAGCAGTATGTACTGCTTTAGGCCTGTCTGTTTGAGGGCTGCTTCAGGGAGCCCCGTCTTCATCCTCTGTGCGCTGACGCTTTGAGATCTCCCTGTGGCACAGCCTGGGTTCATCCTCTCTTCTTCTCTAGCTCGCTCTGCCTCAGCCTCTTTTCACTCCCTGAGCAGCACTGTAGCAGCATTACTGCACTCTGAAGACTTGGAGAAAAGAGTCTTTTTATAAAGGTTTGCAGAACAATAGAGAAGCCTGTAAGTGTTGTTTGGACTGGTTGAATTTTGAACGAGATGATGTTTCTTATACCTTAAATTTGCCTTTTTCACAGACAATAAATAGATGCTTAATCCAAGTCTGTGTGGTTTAGCGAATATACAGGAAACCATTTTGCTGTCATGAAAGTATCTGAAAATGATCATATTTGACAGCAAATGTTTGTCAAATGGTATAACTGATCATTAAAAAATATGTTTGAAAACTGTTTTGAATAGAACAACGTATATATTTAACGATTTTAGAGAAAAATTGTCATTACTTTCTTACTGGACAGTTATACCACTTGAGATGTTAGAGTCTTGTTATTGTGAAATAAATGGAAATACAGCTGAATTAAAATACAAATTTTAAATAAAAAAAAAATTAACTTTAAAAACGTAAACAAACATTTTAAATGAACTGAAGTATAATAAGTTGACTTTGTAGTACGAAAATTATAAAAAAATAAAACTGAAATAGAAACCAATCCAAAACAAATTAAAGGTCTATAGATATATTTAAACAGAGGTATTTAAATCATAAAAGTACATAACAAAATGAGTAAAACCTAAACTAAAATTTAAATTTAATTTAATTTAAAATGAAAATATAAAAATAAAAACCTAATATATATATATATATATATATATATATATATATATATATATATATATATATATATATATATATATATATATATATATATATATATACAGTATATGACAAGATTAATAACTGATCATCTACATAATGTGTGTAGCACACAAATTCTTGGTTTCTTTTCCGTTTCGTGTGTGCTGGTCATGTTGTGCAGTCAGTGTTGGTAGGTGGCTTAAAGCCAATGGCACTAATCATGATTGCTCATGAAGTGGCTCTAATCATCTGTTCAGCTGCCACGGCTCTTTGGCTTGTTTGCACAAGCCAGCGACTCCGTGCATGCTGTGTACAGACAAGATATTTGTAATCGTAACTTCTTGAGAACTAGTTAATACAAACATTACGGGAGGTTGCATATTAATGCGAGCTTCTTCACTATAAAACAGACACTGTTCCTGAGTGATTCAGGGTTAATGAGGGGAGGCTGGAAAACACATTTGCTTCTTGAGTCAGAGTTTAACCAGAAAAAATGCATGGCCGTAGTGGTTTTTGTTTGTACTTTAAAATGTGTCTTGATATTGAGAATATTGAATTTATTTTACAGATAATACTGGTAGGACATCCATTATACCTTGTGTAAATTTCACAAAATCTCACAGGCCATTCAGCGTAAGAGGTGTCATCCTATTAAATAAACAAATCATGCTTCGCATAACAGTTTTGCTAATGCTAAATGCTAAAAAGACTTATATAACTCAATAATGATATTGTCTTCAATTTTGTTTAACAAAATACTTTATTTAATATATATTTAATTTTATAAAGAAAAAATGAAGGACAAACCCCACTGTCCAGTGATATAATAATGGAAACACAATGACATTTTTAAGAAACACAACCTCCCCCTTTCAGTGTCGAAAGTCTGCTTGTGTTTCTGCATGTATGAATTTTAGCATCTGCCACTGAACCTGTAACCTGTGAATGCAGTCGGATTGGGCCAAAGTGCTTTTAATACACGATTGTCACGCTACCTTAATCCCGTCTCCTGAAGACGGGCCGTCACAGTGTCCTTGTGAGGCCATGCGCTAGTATGCTTTAGCCATTCCCACACACACACACACACTGCAGTCTTGTCATGCAAAAGATGGAAATCGGCCCCACATCCACTCAAGCATGAACCAAATGTCAGCAGCAACCCAGTGAGAGAGAAGAGTCTTGCTATTAATTAATTCGTCTTTGCCTGTATAACACACAATCCTGAGGATCTCTTTAATCGCTGTTGCTCCTGGAGTTCATACAGGATGCAAAATAAAGAACGCAATATACTCGCTTACTTCAAGACTCCATCATTTTGTCTAGTTTATTTGATCATTTATGTGCTACACATGCCCTCTTTCCTAAACATTTCAGGGAGACAGTTCAGTTGTAGAATTCGGTTGTCACTCTGAATTCTAATTTAATTGTGTGTGAATTCTACCAAATTTAAAATGTAATTTATTCCTGTGATGAAAAGCTGAATTTTCAGCAGCATAACTCCAGTCTTCAGTGTCACATGATATGCGAATCTGCAGCTCAAGAAACATTTATTATTATTATCGATGTTAACATTTAACATTTATTATATAACAAACTCTAATAATGCGTAATTGTGATGAATGTTTCATTTTTTTTTCTTTTTTTTCAGGATTCCTTGATTTTAAAAAAAGTTCAAAAGTACAGCATTTATTTTAAATAGAAATTATTTGTACTAATATATACTACTACTACTACTAATCATAATCTTAAAAAGTACATTACTGTGTCCTCTACCCAGCAAGTTAGTGGGATTTGTTTGGTCTTGCTTAGTGACTGCAAAGTTTTGAAAAAGTATCTGTTAATTCATCACTGCTTACTCTATCACAGCACTTTGAAAAGAACAAGGGGATTGGGCGGGAGGAATCCATGGCTGACAACACGTTTCCCATGTGACACTTAACCTGTGGAGCTTTTGGATTCTCTCTGATCGTTCAGTGTTTGGTACATGTTAATTAACCCTAGGGCATAGTAGAGCTTTACAGCTTTGAAGAAGGAAATATCAGAGACATCAAGAGGTAAGATAAAAAGGGAAGAGATAAAAAATATCTTTATCACTAGCAGTTGTTTTTCCATGCATACTCGGCTCACTGTATTCTTGACTGGTTTGATTCGGCGGAGGAACGTTCAGGTGGTACATTTGAAAGCACAGTTGTCTTAAAGGTATGTTGCAAGGATATAGAAGAGAAAGCTTTACGTCAAACTCTCCATCAGAGCTTCGTAAGTGCTTTTAAATGTAGCCTGGACAGACTGAAGCTTGTCTTGCTCTCAGCAATGGAAATGAGCATGTGTCCCAAAATACGATTTCTTGCCTATAGCCATCACACAAAATATTTGAGAAGTATTTGTTTCTTCTTCTTTCTTTGCTGCTAGCAGACGTGGTGTCCTTTTCCCCTGCGTGAAAAAACACAAAGCAGACTTTCTTTTTCAGACAAGGGTGTGCAGAACTACAACTACACATCAACTAGAAGTTGTGTGTTAAAGGGATAGTTCACTAAAAAATGTAAACGATTAAATGATTACATTTCTAAGAATAAAATGTGTAAATCTGAAATGCATTTTAACATTCAACATGCTTTATTGTAGTGATGGGAAGTTCGATTATTTTCCTCGAACCGGTTCTTTCGGACGGTTCGATTCAATAAACCAGTTGAAAAAAAACGGTTCACTGGTTCTTTTACGCTCAACGTAATGACATCATTGGTGATGACGTAATGGCGTCACGTCTATCAAACATTAAAATATATAAAGTCAGTATTTATAACTTTAGTCTGTTAAAAACCTCATAATCATGAAAAGTTTACAATTAAATTTTGCAACAACGCACCCAAATACAGTAACAGCAATAATATGCATATGAGGATTTAGGTGTCATCAGTGCAGAAACCATGATCCACTTACTATACATAAACCATTGCGATGTATTTGTTATTAAATGAACTTACGTTTCGCCAGATTGCCCCTTCATTCAAGCCCTTGGTTTATCCGCGCTCATAACATCAGCACAGAATCAGTTAAAAATCAATCACCAAAAGAATCAGTTCGGTTCAGATGCGCTGTGAGTCAGTCGGCTTCATGCTCAATCATGCATTCGAAGTATCATCAGCTCCTCGGTTCTCGAAACGGACGCGTCTGACAGAAACGTTTTTCGGTTCAGCGTACTGATGATCCGAAAACCGATGCAACCGGTTCTTGACTTGAGAACGAGAATCGCTCTAACCGGCACGTGCTGCAGTTCAGTATAATCAGCTGCTCTACTCGTGTTCATGTTCTGTCTACTACAAACTCAATTTGTGAATGTGTCATCATTAAATAAATACAGTACACATATTTCATAAATCATCCCTTATTCCTATTAAACATAGTCTTTAGAGTCTTAATTATTGTCCAACTTCCCTGAAAACCCCTTTGACCTATAAATAATCTACAATATACAGTTTAGAAACATTCATCTTAAAAAAAAATAATAATAATAATAATTAAAAAAAAATATATAGATCTTTTATCACACTTTCCGAAATACTTTACACGCATGCGCAGTAGCATCAGTTCATCGGTTCTCAAATCGGACGCTTCCGAAAGAAACGGTTTTTGGTTCAGTGTACTGGTGATCCGAAAACCGATTCAACCGGTTCATGACTCGAGAACAAGAACTGCTCCAGCAGTGGGTGGTTTCGGTCGTTATCTGGCTCGGCTCTGTGTTCATCTTCAGTTCTCTCTTCACAGCAGTTCAGTCAGTGTACTGTTTGAGTACATGAATTACTCCAGGATATTGGTTTGTTTGAACTCAGAGGGAGTGTCAGCCACTTTAAAAAAGTTAACATCTTAAGTCATTTGTGGATTAATGCGTATTGGAGACACGAACTGTTTAAAACAATTCAGTTCGATTTGGTGAACTTGTTCAAACAGATCCGGTTACATCGAATGATTCGTTCGCGAACCGGATATGACAAACTGCTTTGTTTTGAACTCTCTCTCACACAGACACGGAAGAGAAGACAATGCTGAATAAAGTTGTAGTTTTTGCTATTTTTGGACCAAAATGTATTTTCGATGCTTCAAAAAATTCTAACCAACCCTCTGATGTCACATGGACTACTTTAATGATGTTTTTCTTACCTTTCTGGACATGGACAGTATACCGTACACACAGCTTCAATGGAGGGACTGAGAGTTCTCGGACTAAATCTAAAATATCTTAAACTGTGTTCCAAAAATAAATGGAGGTCTTACTGGTTTGGAACAACATGAGGTTAAGTTATTAATTACATAATTTTGTAAATTGGGCGAACTAACCCTTTAAGTAATTTGTGGATTAATGCTTATTGGAGACATGGACCATTTCAAACGATTCAGTTCGATTTGGTGAACTGGTTCAACCGGTTCACTAAGAAGAGCTGGTTAAATTGAACGAATCAGACATCACTATTTAATTGCAACTTTTTAGCTTATGTTTTTGTTACACATGGTTAAAAACCATATAAATCTACCAATAGCCTACTGTAGTTGAACTACAGTAAAACCATGGTTCATTTTTACAAGGGCCTGCCAATGACAGGTTGCTGCATGCATAAAATGCATCCTTTTTTTATTTCGACAGTGATTTATACTAACATTACAGAATAGAACACGATCAATATGAACTTTTAACGTTCGGTTTATTTAAATGTAATTGCACAAACTTTGGTGGCTACAATTAATTCATTTTGGTTATTGTGAAACAACGATATCAGCACTTCAGGATCGATATGTCCATTAAGCGCCTTTTTTCGCTCACTTCGGATGACAAGAAGAAAAGGTACTCCTCTTAGAAAACGTACAATTAAATGTAATTAAACATCTAAATTATTATCTGGAGTATCATTGGGATTGCTAGACAAATGATGGCTTAATGAACTCATTATTTGTGGAAACCTCAACCAAGATCATGTGTAGCTCAAAATAAGTCTGTGTGCATTCCGACTCATTTTGCCAGCACGGGTCACACATAGCAATGCTGTAAAAACCACACCAAGAACTAAGGATTAGTGAATCGATCCTGAAGTATTGATATAATGTTACTGATGCGAGTATCCAAAGTATCGATATTCAAATAAATAAAAAAAACTGATACTAAGGTTTTTTTTTATTATTTGCAAGTGATCTTGTTTGTTTAACAAAAAAGTAATGTAAACTATATACATTAAATTGGGCATATAGCATATGTTAGCAAATAATTGTGTGGGACGGATTTTCCTGCTTATCTGAAAACAGGCAAATGTTGCAAAGGAAGAATCAATCAATTGCAGAAAGCGTTCACTCACTTCTGACAGTGCATTCAAACAGAGCTGTCTTTCCCAAAAGTAGGCTATCGTTAGAAAGCATTGATGTTTTGGGAAAAAAAAACATGTATGTCTAAGTTATTTCAAAATAAAAAAAATTAAATTGTAGCCTAGTTTGTGCAGTACATTTTTGTAAATTGGCAAATTAAAACTAAATTGATCATGCTCTATTCTGTATTGGTAATATAAATCGTACACTCTCCGAATAAAAGGGTTGCATTTTATGCATTCAACGGCTATTACTGACAGTCCCTTATGAAAATGAACCATGGTTTTCCTAAAGTGACCTATAGTATTTGTAGATTTTCATGGTTACCAGTACAGTAAACATGTGTAAACTAATATATAACCTAATAAGTTGCAATTAAGGTGTACTGAATGTTTTTCAAATATAAAGTTAAGTGGGTATTATTACCCATTGTACTCTTAGTAATTTAATAATATAATAAATTTTATTATTTACAGTTTAGAAGTATAGTATCGGTACCGATATCACCGATACTGGACATTAAAAGTATCGGTATTGTATCGAAAACAAAATAAGTGGTATCGCCAATCCCTACTGAAAACACCTTAACACCCGAAAACCTGCATATCAACATGGTAAAATGCCCTAAAAACTATTTTGAACACCATTGTAAAACTCTGGCAACCACCTACCACACCCTAATATTGTAATGGAGATTTATTATTATTTTTTTGGAGTAAATAAACATCTAATGATGAACTTTATAGAAGCACAAGCTGGCAGGTTGAGTGTTTGGAGGAGAACTGTGCTTCATCTGTAATCTCTAAATGGGACGGGAGTGATGAGACCACAACACAGACGGCATCACCTGCAGGTGATGTCTGGAGGAGGACTGATCAAAGCGCTGCCCTGGGATACACACACTGATCCTGAACCAGCACATTTCAAAATGGCTACCAGCTTTTTATTCTCTGGAGAACCCGGAGGAAATGGAAAGAAATGGGTTTAAACACATGTTTTTCTTCTGCTCTTTTCAGAAAACTGTCAGAATTAGACGGAACAAAGCGTCTTCTACTTGTGAAAACTGTTATGGCTGTTTCTCGTGGTGAATGTCAGCATGAAAATACACTATAATGATGTTTGAATTTTTATATATTATAGAGGTAATCATCAAAGATGTCACGAAAATACATTGTTTTATCGTGCTAGTTTACTCCCTAAAAGTTGACGAAATTAACCAGCTGCAGCCTGAAAATGAATTTTTGTTCAATTAAATGCTTTCGAATACAAATATAAATATCAGCTGTCTCTAACTTCCAATAGCTGTGTTTTGTGCTAACACATATGCTTTATTTACTTTCCTAAAAAAGGAAGTAGCAGGAATTTATTCTGTTAAATAAAAAAGAAAAAAAAATTCTTTATCCGTCATACACACTGTCAAGTGTGCTTTTCTCACTAAAGACTACTGGCTGTTCAAAAATATTATTTTATACAGCCAGGTTCCAGAAATAGAAATGCCATTTATATTCTCAATTTGAACTATAACTTATAAAAAGGTTGTTAATTTGAAATAAAAACAAGTGTTCAATTGCATATTTCCTACTAATTTCAAACTACATTACCCATGATTCTTCAGGGAATCTCCACCTATCAGAGAATCACAAGCAGCAAACAGTGCAGTGCTGCATGGGATTGTAGATTTTTCTCTCATTCAAGTTTTAAATTACCGTTTTGTTTTTTTCCCCATTTTATTTATTTTTTTATACTTAAAAGCTAAAATGTTCATGTTATGATTCACCTCATAGCTGATTGGTGAATAGCTTACAGCTCTATAACATAATTTTTGGGAAAGATACTTCTGGAACCAAGGTGGCTAAGAAGTGGGTGAGCGCTATTGCCATCTCACCCCAACTTCCTGTTTCACATGTAAGTATGTAAACACTGAAAGTAAATGTGTTAGGGGAAACCATGTTGTTGTAGTCTTAAATCTCATTTACCTTTCTTGCTTCATAATTTATCACCCAACCCACACAATGGGTGAAATACAGGAAAAAAAGAAAAAACAGAAGCATCACTAGTTTTGTTTTCCTGTCCTGAAGCGGTATGCACAGCTAAACTACTTTATCTGTCAGCACTGCAAATACAAACTACAACAGGGAATTTAAAAGGGATGTTAATTAACACTCTTGGTAAATAATAACATGCAGCATTATATACCCACGCAAAAAGAGACTAAAAAGCACACTCACAAACGCCTGAGGTATTCTACCCCACCTAATAAGACACATACTCACTTAAACTCACTATAATGTAGTTAGCGCAAAGATTACATTTTTTTATTTAAATGTAATTTATTTTTAAAATGCAAAGCTGAATTTCCATCATCATCACTCCAATTTTCAATGTCCCATGATCCTTCAGAAATCATTTTAATATGCTGATTTGCTGCTCAAAAAAGGGTAATTGTATTAAAAAGAAAAGCATTTATTTGAAAAATGTTTTGTAACATTATAAATGTCTTTATAGTCACTTTTGATCAATTTAGGTATTACATTTATTTTTCAAAACTTACTGACCTCAGACTTTTGAATGGTAGTGTATATAAAGATTATACTATATAACATAGAATATAATAGTTTATATATAGTATAAATAGAAAGATAATAGTAGATCGCCTTATAATGAGAGTTTTGTATGAATGCAATTAGCCCCTCGCAGTTTCTGGAATATGACATCTCTGGCTTATTATCAGCACTCATGTACTAGTGAATCTCATTTTGTTCTCTGTCATCTTGATCTTTTGTAGCAATGCTAATGACACCACAGATCCAAGAGACAGGCATTTTAAAAATTTCATTTCGCTCTACGTCGTGTTTAATCATGACCTACGCTAAGGTCTGTTCTTTTCTTTCTTTTTTTTTCTCTTGGAATATGCTAACTGTTCCACCCTTTTTTGAAGGGTTAGTTTTTGAAGTATTGCTGGGCGATGGCAGAGAGCTATCAGGTGTACTTGGAGCCTGAGGGGGCAGGTAGGATAAAAAGGCCAAGCATGCTAATAACGTTAGACAGCCTCCTTATGAGGGTCCTTCATTATAAACATGTTTTAAAGAAGACCAGAGCTCCATGGGCATGTATGGGACACTGGGAAATCAAGAAGAGATGCTTTGAAATTCAGAACTTAACAGTTAGGCTGATAATAATGACAGCGTGGCTGTTCACCTTCATTTTTTATTGTCTTTTTTTAAATTCTTTTTTATTTCTCAAATTATGAATAAGTATAAATATTTCATTCTTGTGCCAGAGAAGTTGAGGGGTGCCTGAGGGAAACGCCTGAGTCTCTTACTTTTATGTAGAATGTTTTTCAACAGTTCTTGATCAATCGGTTTCATTTCTTGGTGAATTTGTTTATTTATTGTGTGTGTGTATGTGTTTTGTTTTTGAACGAATCAGTGTTTTACAATGAATCTTTGAACTGAAAGAATATTTTCATAACTTTAATCTGCTCTGTTTTTCTTTTTGTGAAGTCATGCTTAAATTTTCTCCAAATTTTTCTAAGCATGCCAATTAACGATAATAAAACACATTTCGGCTAATTTCAATATTTATTTATTTTTGTATTTTATTTTATTTTTAACATATTTGACAGTTTTAAAAATAATGCAAATTAACTATTTAACGATTTAACTTACAGAAAAGGTCACTGAATAAATCGGTGAATGAATCTGAAATGAATCATTTTGATGAACGGATTCAAAAGAATCGTGTCACTGAGATGAAAATATCAATCTAAACCCTAAACCATAAAATAAAACTTGAAGATATATCCTCGGCAAAGTTTGATTTGACAGTGTATGTTCATAATGCAACTTTTAACCATGAAAATGTGCGAAAAAAGAAAGAAAACAAAATGTGCAACTGCCATTAAGGCCTAAGCTACATGTTTGAGAATGCCCATTGTGGGGCGGAACCATTTTGGGGGGCGGGACTATGTGTTTGTCAGTTCAATATCAGTTCAATAAGCTTTATTGAGAAATAATTAAAAGCATCCAGTAAAGGTTGAGAAAGCTTGTAGTTGCAGCCTCTTTGGCTAGTGCTCAAGTGTTATACGATGCTTATTAATTTCACTGCTGAAATGTGTATTTCTGCCAAGGCCTTGAGTCCTTAAAACTATAAAAATAAATATATGCTTACATTTAATTTCAAAGCACTCTGCAAAGGCAAGAACTTGGCATGTGAAGAACGTAACTCAAGGAAGCAAATCATTAAAAGCAGGGGAAAGATTAAAACAGGATCTAAAAGCATAAGGATATGCTCGCTGTTGGCTACTCAGTTCTTCTTCTTCTTAAAAAAAAAAAAAACACGTTCCTCAGACCTCTGCACTCTTTTTCTATTTGCACACTTCTCAGTGGCTCAACACTGGGCTGCATGCAGTGGAGTTTGGTTCTGAATAATCAATCAAAAAGAGCTCTGCGACAGCATCGTGTGCTTTCATGCACAAGCATGAACGAGGAACGCCGTGTTTCGTTATGACGTTTCACCATCTGTCCCTCCCGTGGTCCTCCTCTGAAGTCCTCATGGCATTAAACTGCCATGTTTGGGGCCAATTATACATAAAAATGCAAACGCTTCAGGGAGCTGCCCAAAGCCGGTGTGAAGTATGTAGTGGTAATTACCTGATTCTGAGTCGTTGTAGAGTTAGCATCCCTTCAAGTGTGGAGAGGTGTTTGACAGGTTTGACCAAAGAAAGGGCGGTAGATGTAGTCAACGCTCTCTCATAGATAATAGAACAAAGTGTTCATTTTAATTATGAACAAAATGACTTCAAGATGACGGCCGTCACTCATGCTCAGCCCCTCCCTATGCATATGCAAAATACAAGTGCATCTTTTGCTCTTCAAACCTTGCATCTTCATGTCTCGGAGGCATAATGGACTATTAGGTGTCTACAAAGACGCCCGGGTTTATGCGGCACACAGGTTTGACCATTGTCTTGGCCTGTCTCTTTGTTTTTGTGACATATTTTAAGCCTCTAATCACTCTCAAACAGATCAAGGCATTCGTGTCGCATACATTAATTAATCATAAATAATTCTGTGCAAAGTAAATCCACGCAGGACACTATAATGCGGTTGTACAAGTGTTAATGCTGTTTACGTCTACTATTTACTTTTGCAGTGACTTTTAATTCAAAACAAACCACAGATATTTTTTACTTCCGAAACAACACCTTTAGGGTTCGTTGTTTAAGTGCGCGTCAGTTGCAAAACAACTCTATTTCAAGTCACCTCAAATATACAGCGCAGCGAGCATCACTGCTACTTTTGAAGATGGGTTGTGTTTTTAGATAGGAAACTAAACAGAATAATGATAAATACATTTATTGGTTAACGCATCGTGATGCGATTATGCGCGCACGGAAACATACAGTAATTATCAAGACCCACTGAGGTGTAGGTTGTTGATCCTTCATTACTTTAAGAGCAAATGTTGGGTTTACTTCAAATAAGAAGCTTAACTTAGTTTTTTTTTTTTTTTACTCAAGTGTTTTTTTTTGTATTGACTGTATTTACAGCCTTTTTGAAGTTTGCAGAGGTGCATCAAAAATAAATAAATAAATAAATAATTCTGGTTTTTCATCAGGGATGGTTTTTGTTCTCCACCGACAATCAGGCCGAAAAAAAAAAACCTTACACTTTGAATTGGAAATGTCTATGAAAGTTTCACTTTTAAATTATGTAAAAAAGCCTCCTGCTACATGTCAGCTGGGAGTACCTGCTATACATTCTTTATCCCATTAATGAGATGTCTCAGGATATGGCTGGTCGGCCTAAAATGCCTTTGGTGGAGTTCTGCGGGGAGGGAAAACTGGGAATTCAAGTTCTATCCCTGGTGCCAATCAAAACGTTCACCCTCTCACAGATGTCCTGCATTCACAGGTCCCTTGTCGAACTGAATCGGCTGATAGCTTTTATCAATGATGACCGCTTTGGCTTGTGTATTTTCAGAGATCCACCTCTGGGGGCGAGTCTTTTCCCAGTTCTTTGTTGACGGGGGTCAATACGTGGGCCATCACTGTACCCTGAGATTAAACGGAAAGTGAAATGCTTTGAAGGTATGTGTACAGTATAAATTGGAACCTCTAGAGGTGGAACCTTTCTTGATCAACCTGCTAAAGAAAACGATAAAAAATGTATCACTATAGAAGCAGAAATCAGCGTATGCTGTAAGTGATGATAATATTTTCATACACAAATAAATAAAAGGTAAAGCGCAATCGACAGCTAATTTATTTATAGGATTTACAATACCTTAATACATTTAATTGTACGATTCAATTTTAACATTTCCAGAAGAAAGTCATGTTTGGCGGTTAGGTTGCTAGGTGATTGTTGGGTGTTATGCAAACAGTAAAGGGTGAGTTAAGCTATTTTTTACTTAGCAACAGCACAATACTAAATGGTGCAGTATCTTGAATATGAGTGTAGCTATTCTGTCTTAATCCCTGGTAGATTTTGTGACTTAAAATCTAAAAAGGAAAACAAGAAAAAAATTAAATAAAAATTATGTAAAATATTACGTAAGAATTCATTTTTGCAGTGTAATTAGGTAATTTAAGATAGTATTTTGTATAATTTTTTTAGCCTTCCATACTGCATACTTTGTGTTTGTTTGTTTGTAGCCTACCTAAATTTGCCATGGGAGCTATAAGGAAGCCTACATTTGCCTACATCAATATGAAAGGCTCAGTGTTAAAATAAAGCCCAAACTATTTATAATGTGAATAAATTGATGCAGTATCTTCAACATTCAGAAAAGTGGGCCAAAGAATGTTTATCCATTTAGCAAGGGTCATTCATTTGCTATCTATACAACACACAAAACACAGTGTTTGACTCGTTTTCTCTCTGCATGCTTTGTTTCACACCCTTCCCAACTGTATTCTGCACTGACGAGGCCTCCTGGATCACCATTCGCTGTGGTAAATGGATAGCCATTTATAATTCATAGGGCTACCGGTCCCCAAATTAATTTTGCCCCGGGCTCTGTTTATTTCTGCTTTGTACTTTGTTTAAAGTCAGTTGTTGACAACTCTTGAGCATGTCAAACTATCACCGCTAATAATTGCTTAAGGAGATGGAACTTTCGCAAATGTTGGTTCCAGCACGAAAATACATTCTCCTCAGCCCATCGTGAACTCTCTCTGATGAATTTTTGATTCCTCTCATTCTTATTCTTGGCAAAGATTCCTCTCTAATTCAAAGCAATAGCTCTGAGTGAAAGAATAAAAAAGAATAATGTAGCATTATCCTCAGAATACGGCGCCTTTTTAATGTGCGGTGGGAAATTTGTCAAGCGTGGCTCTTTTCACTGCATCTCTTTCTCTCATTTTCGCTCTCTCTCTCTCTCTCTCTCTCTCTCTCTCCTTTTTGTTATTGACCAAAGAGATGAGGCAGGTGGATCTGAACGCAGCCTACGGCGGTACCTATTTCTGTGGGTCAATGTCGCTTCTTTTCTGATCGTGACAGTTGCTGTGATTAGTCCCAATTAGACAGCCTGTCACTTTCCCCGGTGCGCGGGACCAGGGACCCACCCCGTCCTCGACGCTTCCCATCTGAATCGGACGTGTGCTGCTCTGATTGCTGTAGGCTTGGGGGATTATTTTGAACGCGAGAAGAAAACAAAAGAAGCAAGAAGCCGCGCAAAGACTTGACAATATGCTCTCTCGCATACTTCCGAGACGGCTGTGAAAAGAGCGTATCATTTCTCTCCGTGAAAATCTCCTCGGGGTTCATCCTTCCTCCCACAAACAGTGCCTTCCCACGTCACCTTGTCTCCCTGAGCGCTCAGAAATATAGCGGGAAGCGCTTCGCGCGCTGTCATTCGGCAAAGCTATAATTGTTTAGGAAAGGCTGCGCCCTTGATAGGTATGAATAATTGATCACGTCTTCTAATTTCGAATCATTAGACATCTTTTATAATACATAATACTTATCGGATTGTTGACATTAAGAGCGGGCGAAATAGGCCACCTTGAAAAGCGCGGGAAACGAGAGCCACGGTGACAATGTGTTGTCAACCCATGTTTACACAACAAGGGAGGAGTTTGTTTAGCTTTTTGTCGTTGTTTTATTTTCAAATCTACTTATCTTAGTTTCTTTATATACCCGTGTTGACTTTCAAATGAAGTTTCCGAGCGCTAGCTGTTTTTATTTCCCCGCACTCGCTCAGAATAGCAGACTCAAAGCGCAGTGTTTTCTGTGACTAGCTGAGGTTAGCTTTTATGTTGCTATCTGCAGGGGAGCAAACGGTAGCAGAGAGCAGAAACAAGTCGAGGAGTCTTTATATTTAATTCTATTAAATATTCATGAGGATTTCATCCTGTGTGATATGTCAAAGGGTGTTTGTCTATTAGTATGAGGAGGCAAATATTTAAAACAACATAAAGTTTGGGAGTTTCAAGTGAAAGTGCATCATAGCAAGCCGTCTTAATAGCATGTGGTCCTTGAAAAGAGTTATGTTGTAGAAAAACATATTATCAATTCACTATAATCAGAAATTTAGCATGTGAAGATGTTCAGTTTGGTTTCTACTAAAGGCAACCTTGGGTTACTATCCAATAGTCTCTGTCAGGCCTTTCATGGCAGGAAAGGCTGCCCCACGTGCCCCTTGTCTCAAGTGCCTTGGGCAAAACGTCACGTACAGACAGGATAGCGAGATTTGGTGCTAACAATTGACATCTTTGCCAAACACATGCACATGGTGAATACATAAAAAAAAAAACACTCGCTGAACCAAACTCAGACCTTGGAGGAGTCATTATACCCCTCTTCATGCATTTTGAAAGTGTGGCTTGACTCATCTTAAGGTTATTAATTCTGCTGTGCGTTATCAAAAGTGATCAGGACTTATAGTTCCCTATATTTATGTTAATATTATAATAGATTTAAAACTGCAACATCAACAAAATACATATATATGAAGTGCTGGGTAGTAACTGATTACACATAATCTGCATTATGTAATTAGATTCCAAAAAGTACTTGAAATTAGAATATGTTACATTTTAAAATGCCGTTTTAAATACAGTTCGTTTTTATGAATGGATAACATGATTATATATTATTAACACAATGGCAGTAAATTATTCATAATTTATAGATTCTCCCTAATTCATTTTTGTCCTCTTTTAAATTTTCCTTTTTACAATTGTTTACCTTGTCATATAATTTAGCTTTCACTATATTCACAAATGACGTGCTACCATGCTGTTGAATTTAAAGGGAGAAAAAGTACCTCTAAGCAGTCAGACCATGCAAGAAGCAAATATTTATGCAAGTTAGTAAAAACTATCCAGTTCTGCATATGAATTTAAATGTCCGGGTTCCAACATGTTTTGGGCGTGTGTGTGAAATGAAAATAAATAAATACATTAATAAATATATTTTTACATTTTTTTTAGGTACTTTTACTCATTATTTGTTTAGAGCTCCGAATGTTTGACAGAACCTGCTGGAAAAATTATTATCACCAGAATACCTGGAGAAAGCCCAAACACAAACATCCTATTAGACTTTGAATTACTGGATATGTTAATGCATGCAAGTAAAACATCACACTGTTTCCAATTAATATGTCATGCCGTGTGCACTCCCCTCTGCAGTCGCTCGTGCTATTAGTGGATTAATACCCGCGCTCTATACCATCACAATCATCTAGACACGGGTTAATTAAACATTTACATACAAACACTCAGCAATCTTTTGTACTCTGTAATTTATACCATCTATATGCTTCATTCAAAACCAAAGGGGGCATGTGTTTGTCTCAAACACACTAATTGGCACCATGCTGACTCGCTGAAGTGTATTGTGGAGAGGATGAGGAGGGCAGCTTGATTCACACCCTTGTTGTTTACAAGCACAGGACAAGATAACTAAGGCCAAAAACATATTGTACGTGAGTACTCAAACGCAGATGCATTGGCCAGCGCTCTTGCTTCTTTGTAGCAATAACGAACCTCCAAGGGGCAATAATGTTACCTCCAAATGTAATTAAATCAAAGGTCTTGATTAGGTAGCTACCTAAACAGGGGTGCATTTCTATTTCCTGTACAACCATGTAATTTGCTGCTTATCTACCATATTAGGATGCATCGTTTGTGGAATTAACAAGCTGGCCGTGGCTATTTCCATGAAACCACAGTGGGCACAGTGTTTGAACCACAATCAAACTTGTTGTTATCATGATGTCACATGCAGGTGGAGGAGTAATACTTTCAGCTAATTACTCAATGCAAGATCACAATTAAAATTACTTCATTTAACCAGACAGCAGAAAGTGGTACATTTTTAAATTACCCTTATCATACAGTATGTAATTGGCATATGCTTTACTCACATAGACTATATATGCGACCCATTCAGTCTGCAGCTTTCTCCACAACGTAAATTGTCTGAGATGCAGCTGTAACAAACTTTTTTTTATCATAATTATGGCTTAGTATCTCATAATTATGACTTTTGTTCACCACACCCTGTTATTTACAAGCGCAGGACAAGATAACTAAGGCCAAATGTGTACTTTATGCAGGTCTGCAAACATATGCCATTGAACATTATGTTTTTTAAACATTGTAATGTAGAGTTTCTTCTCATAATAATGACCTAGTATCTCACAAATTGGACATAATTTAGATTTACCATGGCCATGATTTTTTTTGTTTGGTTTTTTTGGCAGAAGTTGGCCTCCATACTGTGTAGACCAAAAATGTAAAAACTATATATTGCTATATATAACTTGATGCCATGATGTTTGGTGATTGGCCATGACGCTGACTGAAATATTTTGATATGAATTCTGTATGATTCCTGCTGTTTCACATCGCTCTTTTTTTTTCTGCACAACATGCCAAACCGGCATCAGTTCACTTGAGATGTGCAGTGAGACGACAGGCTGATGCTTGACTCAAACTAGCACTTCAAAAATAAAATCTCTTTTTTTTTATGCCAAATGCCTCAAAGGATATGGGTGGAAATGGAATTAGATTTATTGTTTTCCTATAGTTCATCAGTCTACTGAGAGAGCAGGAGTGGGGTTTTGGCCATTGGCAAAGACAGAAAAATCTTTTATGTTTTAATCTCCACTGACTCTCAAATTCTGATTTGGAAATGTTGTTCTGATCAAACATGGCATAAAGAAAAAAAAAAAAATCACATTGAGAGTTATATGTGTGATGATGTCTATGGTTTTATATAGCAACATCAAAATAGCTTGTTAAATTGTTACGTTAAACTTGTTTTGCTGATCATATACCATCCACTAGGGGGACATGCGAGATGAAGCAAATAATAATAATAATAAATTGTATGTCCTCTTTTAAGTTTCTTTAGCAGTTTGCCTGAAGGTCCTGTTTGTGATTTTTTTTTTGACTGTACTAAAGCATAAAAATACCATAAGATGTCTTTAGATATTTAGGAATCATGCTAAGTTCACATACTTGTTTTTCCGAAAAGCAATGCAACAGCCAGTTATTCTACTTTTAAATATTTGTCGGTGTAACGTTTGATCAGGCTCCAGTCCACCAGAGGGAGCCTTCACCTGAATATTGAACTCTGCCATTTCCTGTTCCTGCCACATCATTTCCTGTCACCCTGTATATAAGTCATTTGTTTGCACTGCCATTTGGCGAAGTATTGCCAGTTCACTGCCTCACTGAGCGTTATTTCATTGTTCCAGTGTTGATACTTGTTATGATCTTTGCTTTTGCTCTTTTGACTCACATTTTTGGATTACTGTTTTGGATTTGTCTGCCAGTGGATTGTTTTGCCTGTGTTTTGACCCAAGCCTGTGACCTGACCACGAGTTTGTGAGTATTGTTTGGATTTTATGCTCAGATCCTATAATAAAGACCCGCTTATGGAATCCACTCAGCCTAAATCCTCCTTACAGAATACTTCGCCCGGTGCGGATCCAGCGGAAGTCTCTCAACTCCTTTCTACCATCGAGTATCAAAAGGATCTGCTGAATGGTTTTCAACACCAGTTGTTGATGCTACAAGCCACCAATGAGCATTTGACACAGTACATTCGGTCTCTCCCTGCCCCACGACCTGACCCGGTAAGATTCGCGTTACCTGATAAGTTTGATGGCTCTCCTGACAACTGTACTGGTTTCCTACGACAGTGTTCTATCTATTTCTCTAACCAACATGAAACTTATCACCAAGACCATACAAAGTGTTCATTTATCATGACCTTGCTTACCGGGAAAGCATTAGAGTGGGCTACTGCTGTTTGGGATCATGATACACATGTCCAGCAGTCTTATAGTTATTTTATGCAATTGATTTGTGATGTCTTCCAATATCCTGCTGGGGGCATGGATGCAGCAACTCAACCAACTCAGTTACGCCAAGACAACAGGCCAGCTTCTGACTATGCTATCCAGTTTCGCACTCTCGCAGCATAAAATGAAATAACGCTCAGTAAGGCAGTGAACTGGCAATACTTCGCCAAATGGCAGTGCAAACAAATGACTTATATACAGGGTGACAGGAAATGACAAGACAGGAAATGATGTGGCAGGAACAGGAAATGGCAGAGTTCAATATTCAGGTGAAGGCTCCCTCTGGTGGACTGGAGCCTGATCAAACGTTACAGTCGGAATGTCTTTTTTTGTTTTGGTCTGTGTATTTCCACCTAATGCCAGTTTACCCAATAGTATTTTGACACATAGGGTTGCCAGTTGGTGGAAAATGCAGCATACTGCAGCCATGGAAGTGGGCAAATGAACTGGGTCAGAGATCACAGATTCTATCCGACCTTAAAAAACTCTGCATCTACCTAAAAACCTCTATGACCAGTGGCATATTAATGTGTAGATAACTTAACTCATCAACTTACAGTTTAAGACTCACTTTCCATTGTCAATTGTGCTCGTTCCTGTTACATGTCCTCAATCTGGCAACCCGTCAGAGCGCCATGACTAAGGAAGAGGGGGTGAGAGAAACAACTCTCCAATATTTTGAATTTGGATTGCAGTACCCATTTCAACCACTAGCTGTTAATTTCACTGCAAAGTGGCAAATTAATTGAAATCCTACAACAACAACAAAATTGTGAACTCAAGCAAAAATAAAAAATTAAAATTGCGTTCTCAGAAAATGTTTTACCAAATGCTTAAAGGGGGGGGGGGGGTGAAATGCTCGTTTTCACTCAATATCTTGTTAATCTTGAGTACCTATAGAGTAGTACTGCATCCTTCATAACTCCAAAAAGTCTTTAGTTTTATTATATTCATAAGAGAAAGATAGTCTGTACCGATTTTTGACGTGTGGGCGGAGCTAAAGAATCACGAGCGCCAGTAGGCTTTTGGGTTGAGCGCGTCTGGAAGCTGTGACATCGTGAGGACAAAACCAACCAAAACAAACCATGGCTAACAGTCAGATTCAGCGTATATTTATGATCCAGAATCAGATCCCGAGGCTGAAATTGAACAAGAGCAGCATCAGCAATCAGTCTCTATGTTGTATGTACTGAAACTGTATATATTTGCTTAGCGGTTTTGGAAAATGACTAAGTTCCACTTTGTCGTCTTTTTTTTTTTTTAAGCTGTACATGTGGAAAGTGCAGTTTGATGACAACATCGCATTTGTTTACTTGATGTGCTTACGCGCTGATAGCTAAGTTAACAACACAGAGATATTTGAAGCAGTTTTACTCACCGCATGCGGTTCCAGCACACGATCGTGACCCTTTTTCGTTGGGACTGCATTATCCTTAAGAAATAAACGATACGCAAATCTGGTGTCAAACTGGACCTTGTTTGTAAAAAAAGCATCTTCGAAATGCAGGGAACAAACAAAAACACTTGCACATCTCCGTTGATGCTCTGTAAAAATAAACTCCTGTAAAAACCTTAATGCTGTTTCTCTTTTGGTAATCTGTGCAGGGTTGTCTTGCCCTGGCAACCAAAAACACACTCCTTTTGAGACATTTCGCGACGCTCTCGCTCTAATCAGTGAAGTCTGTTGTGCTCTCTCTGCTCAGCTCTACGGGAGCGTGCGCTCTTCCGGCAGAAGTGCCTCAGGACCCATATAAGGAAATTCCGCTCCATCTAACGTCACACAGAGCCATACTCGAAAAAAACTTTCCGAAACTTGTGACAAACCGGAAGTAGTATTTTTGGAACAGAAATACTCCTTCAAACGTACAACTTAATTTTTGAAACTTTGTCCATATTTAGCATGGGAATCCAACTCTTTAACAGTGTAAAAAAACTCAGTATGCATGAAATAGCATTTCATCCCCCCTTTAATCAATTGAATGTCTCAGGCAGCAATGTAAAGGGTGAACTGGTGTGGGCGGGCAGGGACAGAGACATATTTGAAGAATTTATTAATTTCCCACATCGTTTGATGAGGCGTGTCTCATTAATGCATATAAGATGGTGCTCTGAGGCAATACAGATCATTCAGCTGGGACCCAGAACACCTCTAGGTATTCTGGACGAACACCATTTTAGACATACACACCCACATGCACACAATGATGACTGCATAGACACAAACACAGCCAGCACTCCCAGAAGTCTTTCATATCTATGCCAAGCATTGGAGCCTAGGGTGAGATTCTCATACTCTCCAAATCCTGAAGGGCTCTTACTGTGTACTAACAGCGGTGTCTGTCCCTCAAACATGTGGCATCAGTAAACAACATGTTTAAGCCTAAAACAATGTGCGTCCCTGATGACTCAAATTATTTATGAAATCAAACAGAATCTGGCTGTCGGCCAATTGGGACTCTTTTTCAAATGCTTGTGGATCTTATTTTCTCTTTCACTTTGTGTTGTCTTGCACTCTTAAAGTCCAAAAACTGTGGCAGTAGCATCTCAAACTGTGCCTCTCTATTTGACAGCAATGCAAAGCTATTGGTCTGCGTTGCTATAAGGGCATTGCTGGGTGGTTGTAAGCATGTTAGTGGCTGCTGGGGCATTGAAAGGGAGTTGCTAGGAGGGTAATAATGTGTTGGTGGTTGTTAGAGCATCGTTATGAGTTTCATTTTGTGTTAGGCAGGGTTGCCAGGGCATTGCTGCGAGGCTGTCAATATGTTCTGGGTGGTTGCTATGGTGTTGGTGGTTGTTAGGTAGCTGCTATGTCTTATGGATTGTTGGTAAGGCATTATTAAGGTGTTGCCAGCCACCAGTATTTTCTCACTGTCTCAAGTAAAAATAACCCTTAACTATATTACTTTTTTGGGTAACGAAGTAAAGTAACGCATTACCCTAATAATATTAGTAACTACACTACTTTACTAGACTATAGGAACGCGCTTTCCTGCGTTACTCAAGCCGTGTTTGCCTGTGTGTAAAGTTCTGGGCCGGGTTTCCCGATAACGATTGGTCTTAGCGCTTAAGAAAGTTTTCTACGAGTAATTTTATGATCATTCGTTATTGTTTCACGTACGTTTCCCAACAATCACGTAGCTGTGCTTTAAGTGCTGCTTAAGGAAGTCGCTGTCCGTTTGTCAAGTGCTGAAATGTCACCTTATAGAATGACTCGTAATTGTACACGCTCGTTTATTGACGTTAACCTAATGCTGCGTTCCAGACAGACAACTTGGATATAATAACTATAATACAATACTATAATTTATTATAGTGTATAATATTATTCTTTACATAATAATATATCATGTACTTTTTATGCAGTAGAGAGAGAGAGAGAGAGAGAGAGAGAGAGAGAGAGAGAGAGACGTTATTTCTGGATCTCATTAAAAAGGAGTTGAGAAAAAAATAAACAGAAAAAAATGAAATCCAGAAAAATGTAAATGCAAAAACGGAATTTGTAAAAAAATTCAACCGAATTTGGGGAAAATAAACGGATTTCATAGCGCCCTAAAAAATAAATTAAAGTAATAAGAAGTGAAGTTACTTTTCAAATGCAGTAACTAGTAATCTCATTACAATTTACAGAAGTAACTAGTAACTAATTAATATTTTTGAGTAACTACCCCAACACTGACTACTACAGTTCGAGTTAATCAGTACATTAAGTCATACACCTGCTCAGATTGGCAGGTCAGAGCAACAAATGAAGAGAGTCCTCTTCTTTGTAGGATGGCAAACATCTAACTGTTTTGACTGAGACTCTTGAGGGGCTTTTTGCCTCTGAGTAGCTTGTGCAGACTGTTCCAAGTTTAAAGGGCTGAATAATTTAACCTGTGGGACTGCTGGACCTGCTGCTCCCTACACATGTCACAGTTTGCAGGGCTTGTCAGTGAAGCATGCCGGCTCCCAGGGCGATTGCCTGCAGTTAGCAGCTGCTACAGATGGTACACTCACTTTGTCATGGAGCTTCATGGCACTATGGCATCACAGGGCAATTAACAAGTCCCCTTTTCCAAAGATGGAGAACACTCATTTGGCAGTAGAAAAGAAACTGAGAGAGGAGAAAAACATGCATTGTGGGCATCTTCAATTTTGAGTTGATCTCGATGTAACCTTTAGCATACTATCTGTCTGCCTAGGTCTCAAGTCAAGCTAAGGTGCTAGAAGGTGCAAACTCTTCAGTAGATGACTCATGACTTTCATATATCTGAGACAGCAGAACCACACTGCCTGTACGTTCTTCAGGGTCTGTTTTCTAGGTCGAGCTGTAACTGAGTTTTTAGAAAAGATAGTTGATTCACTGTTAGTCTCACAAAGCCAGACTTTCGAGTGTTGAAATAAATCCTCCTTCAGTATTCTGGCATCATATTCTGGCAAAGAACAGCTCAAAACACTTTTACCACAAGATTTGTAAACTAATACATTATCACATAACCTTCTCCAAATGTATGGCTTTTCTGACAAAGTAAACTTGCTCAGTAGCTCACCTGGTACAGCACTGCAAGTCCTGTAAATCCATAACTTAGTTTACCAAACCATAGCGCATGATTTGCAAACTAACATTTTGTTATGTTTGCATCACATAATCAGTTCCATATGTATAAATTTTGCTCTGTAGGTCATCTGGTGCAGCATTGCACTTGTGATGCGAATATTACATTATACCATGTAATATAGCTAAGAAAATGTGTCATGATAAAAGAGCATGAAGTGCTAGCTTTGCTAAATAATGCTAATATAGAGCTCGGTACCTACATTTTGTGCTGGCTGCGATAAATGTCTTTCTTTCAGTTCATTCAGCTAATAATTTTATACGTTGTAAACCATATCCATTTTCATATCCATGTCCCCCAAACGACCGCACTTTTACAAACCATTCAGCATTGGTAGCGTTTGGGAAGCGAGAGGGAGCTATGACAAAAGAGGATTAATAGGATTTAAAGACATATCATTCAGGTTGTTTATCCATGTGTTGTTTGCCATGTCTATCAGTGGAAGGAAGATGAGGAGGAGTTAGAAACACCCCAGAGAGACCACATGATGGGGTAATGGTACACTGACTAATTCATCTTCCTCCTCAGCCTGGAATACAGGTTAAACATACCCCCACATAAACAAATCTTCCAGTCTTCTTGTAAATATGATCATGAAAATGAACCCACTAAATAAAATGCACATAAATATGCACAATGATGAGAACCTGAGACTTGAGCCTACTCTGCTGTGCAAATATATATATATATATATATATATATATATATATATATATATATATATATATATATATATATATATATATATATATATATATATATATATATATATATATATATATGTCCCAGCTGTCCCAGTCGAGTAAGATAAACCCCTAGAAACCAACCAGGCTCATTGAAAAAGTGTGCTTGTGGTGACATTTCTGCAAAACGATATTACATAGCTTCTTCCATATTTCACGCGTTCAAAGTGAAAAACATACCAATACACACCAATACCAATGAGTGGCACTAAAAGGATTTTCAGTTTTATCAGAAACAGATAAATGTGAATCTGTCAATGTTTTAACACAGTAGTTGATAAATGTATCATGGCAATTCGCAACTGAAAGCTAAAGTGCGGCTAAATATTTAGCGCTCTCGTGTTTCAAAATAAAGTCCCACCTAGACTAAACCCAACACTAAATCTACCTGTGAGATAAATATGAACTTGCTGAAGCAATTGTGCCATTTAAGCTTGCTTCTTCAATTCTTTGAGCTGTTGTATTGTGATTCATTTTTTTTTACGTGATTCATACTGCAGTGCTCTTCATCCCAAGCGCAGTGCTGTACCAGGTGCGCTGCCGAGCAAGTTTACTACATCAGAAAAGCCATGCATATGGAGCTGATTATGTGATGCAAATGACAAAGTGTATTATTTAACAAATTTAACAAATCATGCTTTATGGTAAATGGTCAAACTTATTTAGAAGTAATAGTGTTTTGTGAAAAGGAATAAAAGTTGTTGGTCTTTTACTGCCTCTGGTGTTTATTTCAGGTAGAATTTCCTCCCCAATGTGCCTGTGTTGCTAGAAACACACTAACAACATCCTGGCAGCCTTTTTTTGCTTAGCCTTGTGACTGCATTGCCTGATTTTGATTATTATCATTTATATTATTTTTATTGCTTAATACATTGCCAAAAACAGGCTAAAATGGATCTCCTCTTTCTAGCTGGAACATTTATTAATAAAACAGGGTCATATAGAAGTCCATAAATCACAGGAAGAAGATGAATATGGGAGCAGGGCTAAATTAAATGGTATTTAGCCCGGTGGAAAGAACAGTCATAGATCTGCAAAGCAGACAGATAACTTACTGGGACCTGCATCCCAGAAGCCTTTGGGCTCTCCACTACAAGAGGTCAAAACCCTTGATGAGCTGCCTTAATACAAGGCCAAACGGAATAATAGCGCAAAAACTCATATATGCACCTAATGTTTTTTTCTTTTTTAGCTGATCCGCGTGAATGGAGATATGAGACAGTATTCCTTTAGGACAGGAGGGGGTGGTTCAGTAAAAGGGCCTCTAAGCTGCTGTCACACTTGGCTTAATTATGATTAACGATGTACCTAGACACTAAGATATTCTCTCTCCGGTGAGTTTAAATTCTCAAATTCTTGTGAGGAGGGGATGCGTTGTTTCAGCCCAGTGCTGTTTGTGTTATGTAAAAGCTTGGAAATCAATGTGGGAATGTGCTGAGCATCCCTTCTGAAAGCATTCTGGCCGTTTCCATGATTAATTAATTAATCAGTCAGATGAAATCGACAGTGTACGCAGAGGGTTTGGAAAATACATTCAGGTCAACCACTGGTATGAAGTGAGTAACAGCACTGACAATAAATAATACAGGAATTAATTAATAACATTGGCTACATTTGTGTTACTTATGTTACCCAGAAGTACATGATTCAGTGCTTTTACCAAAAAACAAACAATAACAACAAAGAGTCGGTAGCTTCATGAAGCCTGTGACTTCTGTAGTCTGAATGGAAGCTGTACTGTAAGCGAAGGGGGTCGTTTTACTCTCACCCCAAAGCCAGATTGTTATAAATGCTGTTTATGATCTTGCCATGACAGCTGTGAAGGGCAGAGATGGCAGAGGATGCAGTCAGGGCTTATTTCCTCTCGGTCTGCATGCATTATGGGATTGTTAATGACCCTGCACTATAATGGAGAGGCTCGGCACTGGGACTCAGTGTGATCATTGTAACTGACTGTTTAGTGGATGGTGTTTACATTTGCACTCAGTGAAAATAATATGCATGAATGCAGCTATGATATGATCCTGATTAGCATTGTGCTCTTTGTTGTGCATGCTGAATCCATTTATTTTGTTAGCAACTTTTTTTTTAATCAAATGTATATTATATTATATAACTTATATTATATATTGTATTTTTATTATATAACATTTTTGTCTAATTTGGACACTTGTTTATCCAATGGTAATGATTGCCAACAAGATTGTGAAAAGTAACATTAGCTAATCGCAATGGTTAACTAGCAATAGAACATATAATAATTGTACCGCATTTATTTAGTAATAGCATAATATTATAATTTAATATTAACCAAAGTTATTAAATATGAATTGTATTAAATGTAACCTTGTATATTTTATAATGTACATTACATAACCATTTTAATAATACAATAATTATTATTATACTTTTTTAAATTTCATATCAAATAGTTAATTTTATTAAAGCTCATTTTAATATTTAATTATTGAAATATTTATCATTTAATATTAACCAAATGTAATTATTAAATATTATAAAATATATTCTTATTAATATATACTTATATTTATATTATATCAATTATGATAACATCATTAATTTATTATAAACTTTATTTTTTTATATTTTATGTAACAAAGTTTTTTTTTTTACATAAAATATGATTTTTCAAAATAATATGTAATTTTTTCAGAATTATAAATGTTTTAAACTGCATAATTTCTGTGATTTCATTAAACGACTTCTAAATAAACAACACACTACATGCTTCAAATATTTAATATTTTAAATATGTGTTCATTGCAAAATAGGAATATTTTTGATCACAAAATTGAATAGTCTCTGCCTTCAGAAGAAAAGCAGAACTCCTGCAACACTGCAGTTTAACCGTCAGCCTGACTGACACTATGAGAAGTTCAGACAGTCTCTTCTCAGAGGTGAACAATGCAGCCGGATGAGCCCTGCTGTCGAGACATCCTCGTCCTTCCCCTCTCCCCTCTGCCATGTGCTTTATAGCCAACAATAAAATATTTTAGTGCTAAATAAATTGGGATCGCTTTGAATTGCCAGTCCTATATATGTCAACGAAGACATACTGTTATTTTTTAGCAACCGCGGGCCCATAGTTTATCATAACGCAAGCAGCGTGACTGCAGACCGGTGCACATCATTGGCTTTCCTTGCTTAGTTAGATGGTGAAGGTCAGAGTTCCTCAGCCTTTTATGGCTGTTTAACTTTGGAGAATTATCACATGTGAAGAGACGGGCTGATTTACGCTCACATAGAGGCTGCATGGAGACCAAGGTGGCTTTAGAGGCTCCTGGACTAGAAATGCAACTCTATACACATCGATAGTTGGTTTTAATATTTAATAGGTTTTCTGTAAAATGCTTGGGGTGTTTTTGCAACCAAATAAGTAAAAATGCCCCTGATTGCGCCTTTTGGGTCTGACACACTTTACTCGCCTCTAGTTATATAAAATACCCTCTTGACGGGGCTTGTGTAGGTATTTAAATCTTTCCTCAATAAAAACGTTCTGCTGAAAACGGCAAGGTGACATTGAATCGCCATTTTGCTAATTGGGATTTTGCTGATTGGGCATATTTTGTGCTGATGGGCATCGCCTGGCTCTATTTTTGTACGCCGATCGTCCTGAGGCCTGTCAAACTTACGCTGAAAATAAAGAAACGTGATGTACCAAAGGGAAATGTCTTACTAAGCAACCTATATGCGTATATAGGGATTCTGTAGGCATGATTACAAAGCGTTTGCAGAGTAATTCCCCAAATATCCCATTTTGCTGATGAGAAAGGAAGTTTTACAAAGTGTAAAAGCAAGAAGATTCACTACGAACTGAATAGATCAATCACGGGGACTCAAGCCAAACACAGAAAAACATAATTGAATTATGGAAATGTTCAATTGGTTCGGTGCTAGGAAAGTGAGACTTTTAAAAAGCCTCCCAGAGAACTCTCTCTTGTCGGCATAATCAACACAATCTGCATAATTTACATTAGTTGCTGAAAAATGCGATGCTCTATCTGAGTGAAAAAGTAAAGAAGTTTGTTTTTTCATGTTTGTGCCTATTAGCCACAAATTAATGAATCCGCTCTCCCAGAACCCAATTAGGCCACTAGCTATATTAATACATAACAGTTTTCCCAGTATGGAAATGAAGTACTTTGGGAAGTGCTATTATTTTCACAAACATCTCCATATTTATGGTGGTGGATGCAGACAGGCTAGCGCATGTGGTTTATTTCTTTGACTTTCTGATTTTTTTTAAGTAAATATTCTTATTTAGAGAAGAAGATACAAGCCAGATTTCAAGGCGATCATTGGCTGCAAATTCTCCCTTTGGCCAGAAGGGGGAGATCTGCTCTCTTAGCCAGAGTTTGAAGGTGTCCAGGCTTACCTCATACTTTACGAATGCCTGAAATATTTTCCAAAAACACTCTCAGAATTGATCAGGGAAAAGACAGCGGTCTTTGAAGGATAATATCAAACAGGCTGAACTCCGAGAGAAAGTAAAACTTAGCTGGATCCTTTTCTCCTCCGGCTTAGCGCTCTCCTTTTCACTCATCCGCATTTTTCTCTCCATCCATCATGAGGTTTTAAAATACTCCAGCTCTTTCTTTTGGGAATTGTTTGTTTTGTTGTTTGTAAACATGATGGAAGAGATGTGCCTTTCTAAGGCCGTATGTTAAAAGAGGCGCCCCCAAGAAGAATAAACACAAGGTTTCCATGGCGCCCATTGATATGCAAATGCCTTCATTTAAATATTTTTAAGAGGATCAGGTCAGATTACGCCAAAGTTTGACAGAGATAATTCGACGGCTTGTGTAACAGCTTTGTTCGTGCGGACGATCATTCATGGCACGTCAAACCACCTCAACGGCCCCCTATTTTTAATTAAGTTTACTTTAAGAAATGGAGTCTTATGAGACTCCCCAGAATCGGGTGCACAATGAGGAAAGGACGGATGTAATCTTAGCAACACTGCGCAAATGAGATCACATTGCTAATCTGTTTTAGTTCAGACTTAAATCTTTAGCCTGAGTCCTGGCGTAAGTGGATTAAAAGCATGTTTGTATTCCCAAATAATGCCGTTCGCCAATCTTGTGTTGATTTCAAGACGGGCCGCTTGATAAGCGTACAGTTTTCGATTGTTTCATTCTCATATTCACTCTCCAACTCGCATTATGTGCAAACAAGGCATGGAGACCCTGTAGTATTCGGGACAAGCCGAGAGCGCTTAAATATTTATCCCCAAGCCTCTAGAGGCCCGCTATTAGTTGCGAGATGTTTTACTTTCTCCGACTGTCACAGGACTCTGGCGGCCATTAACAGGGGTGACACAGACCCCTGGGTCAAACATTTTGAGGCAACAAAAGGCCCTGATGGAATCACTCAACGAGACCCAAATTACTTCTGTGTCATTGCTGAACAATATTTCCCTCTGAAAGCGTTCCTCCCTCTGCTAATGCCGTGACCCTTTCACTGCATATGGAAATGATTATTTGTATATTGCACTAGGGGATGGAGATACCGAAGGGCTTCACAAACAATGTTGCAGTCGTTGTCGGGCCAGGACGGGGAAGAGCCGCTGTCCCTCCCCCTGTTTTGTTGCGCTTTGTGAGGCATGTTGATAAAAACAGGTTGTAAATGAAGACAGGGAGTTGGGGACAAATGTGTTAGGGTGGAGCGCCGAAGTTGTGAATCCAAACAAATCCAACCTTACAGAGTCGGCGGGCAGCGCTGAGCAAAAGATTTTGCGGCCAGCCGTGTTTGAAATTGTGCATAAACTAAGATATTTTGCAATTGCAAAGTAGTCCAGAAAGCATTTTTCTGGTAATGGGAAAGAGTTTTCTGTCACTTCCAGAATTGCAAAAATTAACAAACATGTTTTTTTTTGTCTGCATCAAAAACTTGTCTGCCAAACAAATGTGGGTTCCGCCCATACTGTTTCGTTGTAGCAATGTTTAGAAAATTTAGCATATAGTTTTAGAGATAGAGAGTGAAATATAAATAAAATACTGCCAAAATTGTTTATTAGGGCTGCCTGATGTTTTGTAAAGGTTTCATGTCTTTTCTTTTCTTTAGTTTTGGATAATGAACATGTATCTTATGGCGCGTTCCAGGCAACTCGTAACCCATGTTTTTCCAACCTTCTCCCCGTGAAAGTGCACTAGAATGGCAGTCAAACCCGTGCCTCCCACCGTGGACTCGTACTAGATCGATGTACTCCGAGTTCCGAGCTCTGACGTCACACATCACGCGAAACAATGATGGCAGCCCCTACGAATAATATTGCCTATGGATGCGGTGTTTATGCAAGCGGTACACGTGGAAAAAATGATTTTAGGACAATATAACGTTGCAATAAAATGAATAATCTACCTACAATTTCTTGCACTCAGAAAGTTTGTCATGACTTCCCTGGAATGCTACAAAGTCGTGAGTCATGGATTGAAGTCGTGACTTAGGGGCGCAAAAACTGCCTGGAACGCAGCATTAGTTTACTTTCAGTTTTTACCAGTTATGTTAATTTTAAATTTTCATTTCAGCTACGGAAAATGTTTTCATTTTCATTTTATTCTTCAGTTATGATAACATTAATTTGTTTAAAACCAACTTCAATAACTAAGCAATATCAGGTCATCACAACGGCGTTCTCTTCTAAATAGATTTGAAAGGTTGACGTACATCTTGACTTCATCTTATCTCCAATTCATCTGACTTGGACATCTCTCAACATGAACGCTCATCCCATTTTGTCCTTTGAGCGAATATTTAAAAAAAGTCTGCTTAACTGCAGGACATTGAGGAGCGAAGAAGGCCTCGAGCACAATCGGACGAACAGCAAGCAGTGTCCAAAAAGAGGCTAAAGCCCAGAACACGCATGCAGGCTTGAAATCCCCTCTCAAGCCTAAGTGGGTGGTCCTTTCACTATAGGGGTTGCTGAGTAGATGGCAGGCATTCGGAGGGAGGGCCGTGATGCCTCGCTCTTCAAACCCACCGCTCACCAAGGCAGCTCATGCGGCCACAGAATGATATTCACGCTACGCTGGTTTTATTCAGAGCTCGAGCCCTGGCACCGGCCGATGAAATGACAGCCAGAGTTTGAGACCCCTGAGGATTAAAATGACTTGCGAAAAAGAGCGTTTTCAGGGATTTGCTTTGAAACATGAACTAAACGTGCAACAGCAGACTGCTTGATAAACTGGCGTGAATGGGAAATAATGCCTATAAATGTGCTCAAAAATAAAATAAAATAAAAAAGTGCACGAATCAAATAATAATGCAGCGATACGCCGCCATCTTTTGTGAAACCTGCCAAAATATTCTTAGTCCCATCAATCTGGATCCATTATAAGGCTGTAACATGGATGAGTAACCCGGTATAAGACAGATTTACAACACACTGTCACACTCAGCAGACCTTGCCATGACAAATAAAAGTATTTAAAAGAAGAAGGCAGAAACGAGGTGCGAAAAGATTGACAGCTCACAGCTCTCTGCCAGTGTGAGTACAGCTCGGCTTTGCAATGCAAGATGTGAGGCGGGGTTGAAGTTCAAACAAATCTTGATCTACTGCCGAAGTGAAAGGGGGAAGTTGACTTTCAAAAAGTTGACTTTCCTAAGACACAAAGATGGATTTTACAAATGCAACTCTTGCACTTTATATCACCTGCTGTCTCCAGGAGCAATTACAAGAAAGTGTGCAGTTTTTATATTAGTTTGTGTTGGTCTAAAATCATTAACACTTTACCAAATCAAGGGCTTTGTTTAAAGGAGCAGCATGTCATTTCTGGACCATTAGCGACACTAGACATGTTTTCAAACAGGTTTCTCACCGTCTTCTATTGTTTGGACGAAACAGATCAAAAATTGAGACATTGGTTGAGCCAATTAAGCTGCTTCATTATTTCAATATTGTGATATTTTGGTAATGTAAAGATCTTATTTAGAGTTGTCTTTGTATATTAAGCTTGGATATGAGATCTGAACATTCAAATTAGCATAAAAACTTAATGTTCAGAGTATTGGTTGTATATTTTATTTGTAGGCTATATTAAGCTGGGATACGATATGTAATTTTAATATTATTATAAAATCACGCTTGAAAACTTCAACACAGTTTTTCCTTCATATTTTAAGTCAAATGTGATCTTTAAAGCTAACGTGCCATTTCAGGACCATTAGCAACACAAAATATGAAAGTTTCCAAACAGGTTTCCCACCATCTGCCAGTCCTTAGCAAGTATAGGTCTCTGCAGGAAAGTAATGGGAGTTACCAGATCAGGGTGTTTTTAGACATGACACCTGATTGGCTGACATGATAGTGATGTTAGGTTTAGGGGTGGGGTTGTGTAAGGGGGATCATTTAAATAGCATTATATAGAAACACCCAGCAGTTTGAAAACACCCACAAGGTGATAAACGCCCACTTTTGCTCTGCAGAGACCTAAGTCTCGTCCTTAGTACGAACAGAGCGTCCCGCCCCAGACTCACGCCATTGGTTGAGCCAATTTTCTTTTTTTCGGCACAATATTTTGTACAAATTTTGGGGTAAATAAACCTATAAATGTCTTGTTTTTAGTCATATATGTATATTAAGCTGGGATTGAATATTTAATTATATTATTTAGACATTAAATTTAACATTTTAAAAACTGTTTTACTTTTTACTTCTTTTTTTAGACATATTTTCATAAGGTCATTAGCACTTTACTTGAATGAGATTTTTAAAGTTTTTTTCACTATGGATTTTTGAAAATTATCTTTCATGCAGTGTAACACGTTGACATCATAGACTGTGGTTTACATCAACATGAAATATTAGCATACTGCAAATGCAAAATGCAAATTCATTCTTTGCCACTAGGTACCGCTTTTGGAGCAATACAATATCGGCATTCGCAGTAATGCTGTACACAAAGCAACACTGCGCTCACAAACGCTGCTTTCTCAGGCATTACAGGCATGGATATTTATGATTACAGGCATGATGAAATGAAAATGAGACCAATCTGAACAATCACCACAGTTTAACATCACGAAAATGAGAGTTTGGAAAAATTTACCATTTGGTAGTCTTTGAGCAAATATGGCAAATAAAAAAAATAAAAAAAAAATAAAAAGACAATGGAAGTGTTTTTTACCCTGCATTCATGTCAAACTGTTGTTGGGGACTCCCAAAACTAAAATATGATTCTTTTTTTACCCATAATAGGGGCACTTTAATGTTTTAGGGGAAATAAACCTACAGATGTTTTCTAAAAATGTAAAATAAAGGTGCAGTACATAATTTACAGGACAATTAGCATCATCAAAACCTGAATGTTTTCAAACTGTTTTTTCATCCTAATTATTCAGTAAAACAGATAGTCCCACCCCCAAACTTGTGCCAGTGCTGCTTTTGTCAGTTTATTTATCTTTCTTGGGGCATAAAACTAATGTTTTACTTTCAGTTGTCTCTTCATCAGGCTGGGTTACAAATGAAACGCTTCCCCTTTAAGAAACCAGTTTTATTTACAGTTACAAGTTTGTTGAAAGCTCATTAACACTTTGCCATAATGAGAGTTTTGTTTAAAGCTAATTGCTAACTGCAATTACTAGATATAATGAAACATGTTAAATATAGCGACCCTTGTGCCAAACCTTGATAGCTGTTTTATTTAGAGAACAGTTTAAGACCCCTTCAAAATGCCACAGCGTCAGAATGAGGGAATAATAGGTGTCCAGCACCTACCAGCAAAGCACATTACAACTGTTTAAGTTGTCCCCCACAAAGTCACACATTTGAATTATTTCAAAGCGCTCGCCGGTTAAAATCTGCAAACGTGCCTTTTGAATGCAAACTAACACAATTAAAAGTGTTTCAGGAGTGTATTAGAGGAATCAGTTCTGAATTAGTTCTCTGAATACACAAGCCCCCCTCCGTTCTCATCTCCCGGGCCTTTCACTCTTTCGGAAGGACAGAAGCAGAGAGCTCTTTTTGAAGTCCGAGGAGGTTCCTTTCTTTCGGCTTTCCCTCTCTTTTCCCCTCACTCTCTCCTACAGAGGGGAAGAAGATTGAGTCAGCCTAATCTGCTACTTGTACATTTGAATGTGTGGTGAGAGGAGATGATCCCGGTCGCCTGATAATGGCCCAGGTGCAAAGACACTGGCCGTGGCTAACTTGTTCTCGCCGGGGGCCGTATATTACAGAGGGGCAGCCCACCCTTTGAAGATGCATGCCTGCTTTCAGGAGCTGATTTGTGGCCTGCGGAGGCCAGCGCTTTACAGCCCCACCGGGGAAGAGCTCAAAAGAGTGAGCGGCCCCCTCGTGGGGATACGGTGTTGCTCGAGAGCCCTTCTTCGGTCGGTCGCTGTCCCGGTTGTGATGAGTTTTACAGGGCAGTGGATGGAGTGAAACTTTCAGGTTTACCTGCCACTCTTTCATTTCCAGACATGCACTTACCCCATAATGCCACCATTGGCTTTGTTTGTGGAAGTCATCGGCGGGGCCAAGAGAGGTGACTTTGTTTGATTTTGGTGACCCGGGCGACAAGACAACAGACAACTCTCTCTCTCTTTCTCTCCCACTTTGCTCCTGTGATTTATTTGTCATCTGCAGTGCCACCTAATGAAGCCAAAGAAAGGAAATTAGCAGAGTGTTGCATAGGCCCCACTGAGGGTGTCATTAAAGTGGCTTATACCCGCACTGGCTCCAGCATTTCTTTGTTTGTTATTGAGATGGTTATTTACACTGGCGGGACATAGAGCTAGCTGGCTAACGGACAGGAGGCAGAGCAGCACCATACTAACTTGGCTGGGTGACAACTGGAAAGTCTTGTGTGGAAAGTTTTGGCTCACTTATGAAAATGTTTAATAGTTCTTGCATTGTAACCATAGGATAACTGCGGAATTTGTAGTAAGACCAGACTAACCAAATGTAAGCAAAGGATTTGATGATATGCAGCAGACTCTGGGATTTGTAATTAAAGTTAGTCTTGTTAATACTATACACACACACACACACACACACACACATATATATATATATATATATATATATATATGTGTGTGTGTGTGTGTGTGTGTGTGTGTGTGTGTGTGTGTGTGTGTGTGTGTGTGTGTGTGTAGTATTAACAAGACTAACTTTAATTACAAATCCCAGAGTCTGCTGCATATCATCAAATATATATATTTGTTTGTTTGATGTTATATAATAATAAATATATCATAATTTAGTTGTTAAATTATACTAACACTAATATTAATAATAACTATTATAATAATAAATATAGTTTTGTTAAAATAAATAAAAAATGGTTTTGATTAATTAAAGAAAGAAAGACTGGTCACATCCCTTGATTTATATGGTACTGTAAATAAATATATTTTAATGCATTATTTCTATTATTAATCTGTTTTAATATTGTTAACAGTTATACAGTTTAACAAACAAACAAATACTAAGAGTATAATATCATGGGATATTATAGAAAGATAATACAGCAATACATCTGCTATATAAGTAACATAAATATGACAAAATATGGAAATGTTTACTACATTATTTGTTTTTTAAATGCATGTATTATTTGTATTTTATAACATTATAAATATAGTATTATAATTATTTAATATACTTGAATTGCCTATATGAAGTATGAATTAAAATTTCTGCTATATAACCATAGTTCCTACACTTAGAGTTTCTACAGTAAAACCATGTTAAATTTCCTAGGTAAGGGACAGCAGGTTTACTTGTCCTAACTAGTCTCCCTCAAATGCTCAACACATTCGAGACGTTATTTACAAAAGCTATTAATTTGATGAACTGTAGGTCTATCAGCCTTCTACAGTCTGCCACATTCTGTGTACATACTATGTTCAGCAGTCAGGGTGATTCTAGATCAACATAAAAGTTTAGTTTCAACCAAAACCCAAGCAACATACTCATATGGATGACTTTAACTTTATGTGTGTCAATGAGGTGCCTTTGAAGAAAACAGAGACTGAGTCATCCAGTCAATCCAGTCGATCCAATTCTAAACTAGATTTGTGAGTTATGCTTCACCCTGAGGTGATGCTCTGAATTGAATGCACAGAAACTTGTATTTATGTAAATTACATGAAGAAGGGTGGTAAGTGTGACCCCTTTGGCTTTTAAAGATCTGATCATTATCACAAGTTGGGAAACAGACTGAAAGAGAAGCAAAAATGAGTATCTACCAACTCCAGTTAAGTTATTCATGCATTAATAAAGATGAGGTCCACACAAAGTTAACTGCTTCCGGAAATGCATTCCTACTTTTAATGGTTTATTAAAAACTATGCGCCTTTTCTTAATTTCATCATATTTCATCATTCAATGCATTTACTAATTAATTAAACCGACCTACATTCTTCCTATGATTGGACAAGGAAAATGGTCCTTTGAGAACTTTGTAACTTTGGGATTGTGTTGGCAGCGGATCATCTCTGTATACTTCGGGAATGCACCAATTCTTGTTTATTAAAGCTTCATTAGCATCTATACAGTGTGTGTAAACAGACATTGTAACTAACACACATTACCTGGAGGCTCATGGTCATGAGGAGAACATAAAAAATTAAAGAATGCAAATTGTGTTTAAAAAATTTGCATAGACCTGTTATAGATTTTATTATTTTCATTGTTATTTCTACTAGCTGTCCTAAGACTAACCCAAAGTTTGCAACAACTTTAATATGCACTCTAACAGCTCCAACCAAACTACTATTTTCTTGAACCTAAACATTTTAACTTCAAAAGGGAATATACAGTAAGTATTAGTTTGAATGACCAAAGATCACATTTCCAAAAAGTTAGATTGACAGCAATTGTGGCATAAAGTTGATAACAACAAAAAGTAATTATGCAAGAACTTATGTTCCTTGATCTGTTAAAAATGTGTAAATAATCATTTTTACACTCATTTTGGAGGTTTGTGCTTTATGGAATTGGGTTGTAATGGCGACAAAGTTGTAAAACTATATATATGACTTAGTAAAGCTTAATAAATGATTGATTTTTAAACTAAACTCATGTTAAGTGCAGATTGTTCATATCTTGTGGCTATATTGAATTAATGAGTATTAATCTCTCAGAAATTGGCTAGTAAATTGTACAAACAATTACAAAGAAACAGCAGGTAACACAACAAAATAAACATGAAATTTTGAAGTATAAAGTCTGACATAGTATATTCTTGTAAAACATACTTCAATAATCTTAGTTTTATTTACAATTTGTACAAAAAATCTTGTTTTACAGTGTATTGGCCTCCATTGTAAGTGCAGTACTGTAACCCAGATTACTGCTTTTTTAAGAAAAGGAGAAACAAGTGGGAATTAGTGGCATGGAAATAAACATGACATCACAAATTTTGTTGATTGAGTTTAACTAGAATATTCCTTTAACTTCAAATCATTGCACAGCTCAATTGTCCATTCCAGGACAAGCCGTTTTCCCAGAGGAACCGGTTTCCATATATTACACATGCCACTGATCCAAGGCCAGCCGCTGACTTCCCCAGATTCAGAATTAATTACTCGCTTCGCACGGCAAGCGGGGTTGAGAGTGGAGATCTTTAGAAGTCTGGTATTTCTTCCCAAACTGCCCCATGGACTTGCAGATGGTTTCGGTGAGTGGCTCTTTCCCATTGAGAGTAATCTCACCAGGGACTCTGGCGCAGCGTTATGCCCCACCAATACAGTCTCCATTCGCAGACGTTTCAAAACAGCCAAAGGGGAGGTTGGTGACTTAACATAAATTAGACCACCAGGGAATGTAGAGATCTTGCTCTGAAAAAGGGTAATATTGAGAGAAACTGCGACAATCAGTAAGCTTTTGGATTCGGTCTATGTGGACAGGCTGTTATGAGGAAGGTCATGGGTTCGATTCCAGGGGATAAAAGTAAATGTAAATCACTGGCAAATAAGAGTAATATGATTTTGGTAGCACTTTATTGGTTGCACTTTATTTTACAGTACGTGTATTAACATGTACTTATAGTGTACTTACAGTGTATTTATCTAAGAAAGTTCTGGTAATACAAGGTAACTGCATGGGGTAGGGTTAGGTTTAGGGGTAGGTTCAGGGTTAGTACCTAGTTATTACATAGTTATTGTAATTACTATAATAAGTACATAGTATGTACATGAGGAACAGGACTGTAAAATAAAGTGCTACCACTTTATTTTACAGTCCTGTTCCTCATGTACATACTATGTACTTATTATACATAGAACTTTCTTAGATAAATACACTGTAAGTTCACTATAAGTACATGTTAGTACACGTACTGTAAAATAAAGTGCAACCATGATTTTTTTTTATCTAGTTTAAAAAAGTTCTTAGAAAATGTATTCGTGTTGGTTTTGTATTGTTTTGAAGGTTTTTATACCATCAAGAACGTTTACAACTGAAAGACTGTAAAAATGTCATGTGGCATACAGTACTAAATTTTCCTTACATCTTGATTATATGTTGGTGTATGTAACTTATTTGTTAATTTAGAAAAGTAAAAATTCATAAATATGAGTAGGCTTTGGGAGAGTCGCACCACTTTATAGCGTAAACTGGCTTTTCCCTGTCATAATAAGGTCATTGTCATTGTTTTGTATTTTAGGGCTGGGCGATATATCTAATGATATGATCATGCACATCTAATCGGTAAAGCTGCTTCCGTGATCACCACTAAAATCGCCATCACCTGCTTATAATTGGAGTGGCATTTAATAGACAGAGCTGTAGATCGCTGACAAGCTACGCCATATTGCGTTCATTATCGAAGGCGAAGTATTGTATGAATTGTTGTATTTGTGAATAAGTTAATCATTTCGAACAAAACAGACTCATGTCACTGACCCAAATTTAAGCCCCATCTCTTGTGCCTCTGCACTTCAGATAAAATTCAAATAAAAATACATATCATATAAAATCATCCAATACTCATGCTTACCCTGATACATTTTTTATGAGTAATTCTTAAACTTTAGTTTTAAAAATGTGCAGTTATTACCTTGAAAAGTTCACTGAGATGCTACAATAGTTTTTATTCATATTTTTGTTAATTTGTAACATTTGTTAAAGTTGTACAAATTTTGTCGTGTTTTTGTCAGTTTTAGTCATTTTTGTTCTTCTTAAATATCTTTATATATAGTTTTTATTATTTTTATTTTGGTTTGAGTTTTTTTATTTTCGCACATTAGTTCGTAAGTTGAACTAAATTACAAAGAGAAATGTTGCCTTGGTAACTTGCTGAAATAAAGAAAAAAGTTTTTTTAACTTTTTTAAATTTTATTTTATTTTATTTTATTTCAGTTAACGTTTATTTTATTTCAATTAACAAAATGATTTATGGTTTGATTAGAGTTTTAGTTTTAGCTTTAACTATAATTACCCTGCTTGACCCCTGACCCCTTAAATACTTTTGTTTGTCTAACCTCATGAAATCAGCTCGATTCAGTCATTTTTTATTAAATTAAAAGTCCATTTATATATTACCAAATTAAGATGATTTTTACCGAACAAGCTTTTTCTTCAAGTAGTTTTCTTCAACTGGTAGATGGCAACTCTAATAATGCCACAGTCACAGGTTCGATTGCTAGGTAATAGACATCCTGATCAAAACGTATTCTTGAAATAAGTTGTCCATCAAATACCAGTTGTCTCAATAGCTGTCATAACAGATTTAATTTCAGGAGTTCATCCACACCTGGTTCCACTGTCCCATATTTCTAATGCTTACCATGAACAGATGCGAGTCTTCTGTCACCTAAAGACAGGATTAACGACACTCTGTTCGTTATTTTGTTTGTTTGTTGATGGCTGGACCTTGGCCGTGTTTGCAGTGAGGCGTTGAGGAGAGTTGCAGACTCTGAAGAGGACACTTCAAGTGTGATTAACAGTGGAGGAACGCAGAGAGCTGCGGCGGCTGCTAATTAACCCTGCATTGTGATCGGCCGACAAAGAGACAAAAGAACAAAGTCGAATTTGAATGTGGCAGATTATCACGATAACAAAAGACAAAGTAGTAGATCACGCTCTTGACGGGAAATTTTCACACTGATCGTCACAACATGGGATTGGATCAAAGACCGATGGAGTTACATTAGCAGGACAATGGAGCCTTGTTATTCGACAACAAGAGGCATCTATATGCATGTGACAAGGGCCCGTTTTAGTCAACTATCAGCTTCCTCTGCCATTGAATTCAGTGTGTAAGAATAAGCAGCATATATATGGTCTTGTTGGTCTATTTCATGGTGTTTGCTGACAAGGACATTTCAAACAATCTGTCAATAGCCCCTTTCCCGGGTCGGGGACCTAGTAACATTTCTGGGTTCAGTCCTGGAACGAGTTCTGTGTGAACAAAAGCCAGAACTAACGCCGTAAAGGGTGTGTCGTAGTTATGACGCACATTATCGTGCGACTCTTTTACCAGATGTCTTGGAGGCAGATCAGCGTTTGCGACAAAAAAAAAAAATGTGCAAACTGTAAAGAAGCAGAGATCAGGTAGTTCCTCACTATCCGCACTGATGCAGAGATTGTTCACCAGCTTAAGTAAAAGTTAACGTGCCTGGCGTTTTCGACACGTACATTACACGTAACATCCTGATGTCACATGTCTTTACCGCACCCTTACGGGCTGTGTGTGAACGCACGAACATATTCTGGATAATCACTGGCAGTGTGAAATGGGCAAAATCTAGCGACCTGGAAACAATTGCCGGGAGACATTACCCATGTATTTTCCAGAATCGCAGTGTGTTATTACTGTACAGTTGAGAACTTTTCATTTATTCTTGTCTGAAATTGGTTTAGGATAGAGTTAGTCTCTAACTATATAATCCAACAACCTTTTCCATCCAGCTATTATCAATAAATTCCAATGTGTGTACTGAATTGCTGGGGCCTCTGATGGTGCCGTGACCCTGACAAAAAATAGAAATACCAAGCAAAAAAAAATATATATACGTAGACAGCTGCTGTCATAGCACACTATCCAGCCAAGGTACTCCTGGAAAACACCCACCCCTGCACCTCCTGACCTGATCCCCCTGTAGTGCCCCCCCCCCCAACATCACTAATCAGCATCATCCCTTCTCACCCCTGGCCGTAGCACTCAGTTCTCCCAGCTTCCCTCCCACACCTATGCTGCCCCACTGGCCTTTGAAGTGGCGGCGCAGGGTGTGAGTTACCGTGGCAGAATCACAGATAAGATCTATGGTGATAGATTAGCTTGCCGCAGCAGGGGAAATAGCATGTATACACAAAAATCCACAGAGGCTGTTACTGTCCTAACATATTTAACGCCTTGCAGTGAAGACCCTTCAGCACCCAAACACCCAGTTTGCCAAATCTGCTAGGTTCCATCATTTAAAGGAGATGTTTATGTTTGTGGTTAAATAAGCTCTGACACAGAAGCCCCTTTCACACTGCCATTCCGGCAAATACAGGGGTAAAGTGTTCCTGTAATTGTTCCCTGGTCGCTAGATTTGGCACTTTCACACTGCCAGTGATGACCCGGTATATGTGCGTGCTTTCACACACAACCCTTGAAGATCCCGTAACGACACGTGACATCAGCGAGTGACGTGTAATGTACGAGTCGTAAACACTAGGCACGTTATAATTTCACTGAAGCTAGTGAACGATCTCGGCGTCAGCGCGGAAAGTGAGGAACTAACTGATCTCTGCTTCATTACAGTTTGCACATATGTTTTCGTCGCGAATGTTGATCTTCCTTCAAAACAGCCGGTAAAAGAGTCGCGCGATAACGCGCGTCATCACTTCGATACGGAATTAGATCTGGCTTTTGTTCACACAGCGCTCGTTCCGGATCGATTACCGCAATGTTACTAGGTCCCCGACCCGGGTTCGATTCGGTAATCAATTCCGGGACGTGGTTGCTTTCACACAGAAGGTGACCAGGCAATGTTACGGGAATATTGCGGGTCTGACGTGCAGTGTGAAAGGGGCTAGAGAGAGTGAGAAAGAGAGCAAAATAGAGAGAGAGAGAGAGAGTTTAAGCTATACCAGATATTTTTTTTACCAGTATTTCTCACTCCCTAAATATTATATTATATTATATTATATTATATTATATTATATTATATTATATTATATTATATTATATTATATTATATTATATTATACACTTGAAAATTAGTTTATATATAAAATATAAAATATAAATATATATTATCATAATTATCACTAATGCTATTTTTATTATTTACTTATTTCTTATTATATAATTTCATAATATCATTAAAGTTTGCAAAATCTGGTTAGGTGGTTTACATCGGTACATCAACAAATTGTGTATAATATTTATCAATAATCAAAAATTTAAACTGTTTTCCAATAAATCTGAAAGCTCTTTAAATATATAAGATGGTCAGTATTGTATTATAAAATTAACTGCTAACATATGAATAATTTATTAATTAATTTACATAAATATACACATATGTCAAGTTAGGCCAATAACTTCCAATTCTCTTTGTTATGTTTAAAATACACGGTTTGCCTTTTTAGAAGTTTTTAAGCAAAATGTAAACAGTAGAACGGTTATGAAACACTAAATCAATCAAAAAACAAGTATGAAAGCATAATTTATTTATTTTTTTATTTTATTTTTTGGTGGGCAAAAATTGTCATGAATTAATTTTATGAAACTACAAAACATAAAAAATTCCTTGATATTAATGTAACAACTTGCCCCAATTGACAATTATCAAAAATAAATTTGTTCTGAGATCAATTTTTGGTCCATATCAAATATTGTACTAATGTATCCCAGTGTGTATTTAGCGTGTTTGCTTGTATACCAAACAGCTATTAAAAATAGATAATGGGATTTTGGGATTTGAGAACATAATATAATACTTAAAAAAAAAAAGAAAAAAAAAAGACCAAATTAAGACTGTACCCTGTAAAAATAAGTTATATACCCAACTACACCTAAATTAATACACTACAGCAAGCTCACTGCACAGACATGCTGGGTTTCATAACTGCAATAACCTGGATTATTGCCAAATGGCTTTTGTCCTCCAAAACAAACAGAGTTGAACAGCAGTAAACATCACAGCCGGGACCCCTGCATGTTCATTCTCCAATTTGCGTCAAAACCAGAATTGAACATCATGGGCTGGTGGCCAGAATCAGCCGAGATGGAATAATATATTTGGAGAATGCATGGGGAAAAACATTCCGGGTTCTGATTGGTGGTGTGGAATGCTGAGGCCCCAGACTGACAGACCCGAAGCCTGAAGGGTGATGAATAGGAGGAGAAAAAACTCACGCTGGGCTCTGTCTGAACCTGCACAGCCCTGCAGAGTCTGTCTTCACTCAATAATGGAGGCTTGGCTTTTTGTTAGATGTTCGAAGTGTCAGAACATATGTTAATTTATGGTTCTCTTATTGAACACAGGAACAACAATCCTCAAAGTGCTTCAAAACAACTGGGGATTCAAAGTGGAGTCCCGCAGCAAACTCTTCCTACAGCTAATATTGCAACATTTCACAGAGGATATTATTAATATCACTGTGAGGTGACATACTGTGATAAATTAGGTGCAAAGCAGTGAATTCAAACAAATGTGCTTTGAGACTGCTATTCAGCTGACCTCGTGAACTGGTGAGACAGGACAGCCTCCGCTCAGGTGAAAGTAGAGACCTTTAAAAACTAAGATCCTGGCTAATGGTTCCTGTTATCACCTTCCTGACACAATACACATCCTTATCTTGAATAACAATTAGGAACTCTTTTACTGCCCCTGCTTTGCTAAGTTAGCCCCATTAACACTAGCAGGGAGGAATATATAATATAATATAATATAATATAATATAATATAATATAATATAATATAATATAATATAATATAATATAATATAATATAATAATTGTAAACTTAATAATTGTAAACTTAATTTATTCATAATACATGTATTCATAATAAAGGTAAAACACATAATATTTAATCTATTTAATTTATCAACATAAAAATATGTGACCACTAAATGATGGCATAACATAATATACATTTATTCATTATAAATCATGAAATGTTTTAAATTAAAAAGTATAAAAAAGTATAGAATGTATATCATTATATAAGAGTCTGAGATAGATGGATAGATAGATAGATAGATAGATAGATAGATAGATAGATAGATAGATAGATAGATAGATAGATAGATAGATATTACAGTTGTATTACATTTAAAAAATTATTAATAATATTAGATAGAAATGGTTTTCTAAGGTTATATTGATTTTTAATGTATCATTCCTCAGCAACCCATTTTAAATAAGAATTAGTGTGTTTCCTAGTTGAATTATATCATACTATTTTCTAAAACGTCATTATATTTACTTTTCATTCTAATTCTATAGGAATCCGGTCCTGTCCCACATTCAGCTCCTAGCCGCTGCAGAGTAGAAATGTGAGACGCCTCCCACTGACATAATTTGTTTCACAGTTACTGGCCACCAGCATGAATCAGATGTTGACATTCTAATTTCATGCACACAAGGGTGTTCAACCCCAACCCCACTGTCTGTGGTGTCCATCGTACCTGGAAACCAGCATCTGAGACCAGCCTGACCCCCACCGGAGGGGTCCACTGACTCTCTGAAGCTTGTGTTATAATGAGATTATTTACATGCACCCAACATAAAGACATATGGCAGTGACATCATTAGAATAGCAGTTAAGTAGCCTGACACAATTTATTGATTTATTTAGCTTTTTTCATTGTTATATATTTATTAAATTCTCTATAATGATGCAATTTATTTATTCGTTTTTATTTATTTATTTATTAGTTTAGTTTGTTTCTAAATCCTCTCGTTCTGTGCCTCCCAGTAGCTACTTCCACTGTAACAATAGATCAGGCCTACTTTATTTAAAGCGGACTTTTTTGCTAAACATGCACCGAGCATATACATATATTTGTTTATTGCAGTGGTTTTAAGTAAAAATCAACGTGAGGCGGCAAAGTAGAAAGAAAAATAGCCATCAGCAAAGCATAAACACACATCCGTTCCTCCTTCAGCGGTGCTGTTTGTCACATTTGCAGAGTAAACTGGATGCAACTTTTGCTTAGCGTCGATTAATTTTTACGCTTTTACAAACAGTATTTTGACAGCCCATAATATGAGTGGAAACATCTAGTTCGGAGCTGAACCTAAATCTGGCCTCATTCTGTCAGGAGAGCTCATATAAGCTTGCAGGCAAGACTTAATGAAGAAAGTGTGCTTCTGTTACCAGTAGCCTATGTGTGAAGGAGTTACAACCAAACTTGTTTTGATTAACTTCCTGACGAGGTTTTTTTTTTTTTTTTTTAACCCTTTGGTATTTAAAGTTATTTATTTATCACATTGTTTGGCGCTATTTGCACTAAAACTATACAACAAAACGTGTTTATGCGTTACCTTTGTCGAAGTAGTTACAACCGAACATGTTTTGATTCACATTCAGTCAGTTTCCCCAAATTTAACCCTTTAGATTATTATCAATATATTAGCGAATTGTTTGGCTCTGTTTACCATCCGTGATATCTGACACAACAACACCGTGTTACCTTTTTTTTTTGGCGAAGAAGTTACAACCAGACCTGTTCTGATTTGCATCCTGTCAGTTTTCCAAAATTGAAACCTCTGAAAAAATGATTGGTTTAGCGAACTGTTTGGCGCCGTTTACCCTCAAACCATCGATGTCTTTCACGTTACCTTTGCTGACTGAGTCCAAGTTCACCTCTCATCCTGCAAAACTAATGAAGTCATTCGAGTTCTGCAAAAGCCAGGAATCAACCAAAGTTCTGTCAAACGGTTTTGACTTATTGCTCGACAATAAACAGCCGTCCACTGTCCATTTCATCTCTCTCCGCTGGAGGTTAAGTCGAGTTTATTACTGACGCCTCGGCCGGCGTGCATTAAGCAAATCATAAATTATGCATGCTAATTACCTTGGGCTCCTACTGTAATGAATTCTTTTAATTAAACTACCGCATTGTGGTTTTGCGTGGCACGCTCTTTATTTTATCCCCCCTGCCTAGGATGACCTTCTTCTTTGTATGAGTGGATCATGTAGTGGATGGTTTGTCTTTGCTTACACAACAGAGCTCAAGTCGGTGTTAATGAACAGAGAAAAAGCCAACTTGAAGTCAACTGAGGCCTTCGTTATTACGAGCCCTGAAATCAAAACTAGATATTGCTGCTGCTCTCGAGCATATAATGAGGCACTGGACGGTCAGTGTTGATTTGAAGAGGTTAGACAAACTACACGAGTTATGTGCTACGTGCAAATGTTTTTGTTTTGTTTTATTTAGAAATAGTATCTACATTTTCATATACTATGCTATATTTTTCGTTGTGTTGTGTAAATGCTGACAGGAATTACGTTTGAAAGGTAAAAAGTGCTGGGACTGTACCTATTTGTGAAAATAAATTACATTGGCTATCCATAAAATATTGAAAATACGAAAGATAATAACCCAAACTGGTTTAGCAGTAGGCTACTGCAGTTTTTTGTGTCTTTTTAAAAGAAGCGTTTTTACAGGTTAGCAATACATTTATTAGTAAGCAATACATTAGTATAATAAAATAATAATGCCGAAATAATTATAATGATAATCAACTGTAAATAAATATATAATAATAAAAATGCATATACTTCCGTAAATCTATTATTTCTCTTTTTAAAGCTACAGTTGATTAAACGAATTTCTGCAAAACATGGGTGTTAATTTATACTTTTCATCTTATAAAGTTCGACATTTAATTTTTATTTTGTAAATTATATATGATTTTTTTATTTTTAAAGTGACTTTTTAAATTTAATAAATGTATAAACGAAATATTTATTAAAAAAGTTAAAACAGTTTTTGATTAAACCATTATTTTTTAAATGAAATGAATAAATAAACATATGTTTGGTCGTTACATGAATTGTACAGCTGTGAAGCTTTTTTATTCATTTGTTTATTGATATTCCCTGTTTAAGTAAATGCTTCTCTTCCTTGAAAAATAAATTAATAAAAAAAAAACACACTTTAATCAGTATGATAACCCAGAGTAAACATCAATGCAGCACAATGTCAAACCCTAAAAAAGAAAGTGAAAAGAAAAGCAAAAAGGGGAAGAGTGGAAGAAAAAAAGAGAAACTTGCAGTGTTGTGCAAACAGTCTCTCAGGGGGAGGGGTTGGATTTAAATTCCAAAGGGGTCCCAGAACTCGTTTCCTAGTCCCCCAGTCAGCTATGTGTTTGTGAGAAATCGGCCTTTTTGTCTTTCTGAAAAAAGACTAAATCTACATCGGTGGCCCAGTCTAAGTTTGCAATTCTTTGCACTTTCTATTCAAGTGAATGAGGGTGAATGAAGTGGCCAGGGATCCTTTATTTGATCAGCTCAATTGCATAAAGTGACGGAATTCTAATGTATTTGCTTAATATCCCGGAGAAGGCTGTTGCTCTCTATGCGGGGACGCAAACAATGCACCTGTTTCTCGCATTCTGACCGAGACATATCCTTTATCAATGGACCCCCCATTAAATCTGAGAATAAAAAAGGACTAAAATGCTGAAAAGCAAGTGAAAACTGTGTAAAAAAAATATCGGGCAAAAAATATAAGATAATAAATAATTATAAAGTGCATGTTTTTTAATTTAATTCTACCAAAAAAAATAAAAAAAAAATAAAAAAAAAGTAGAAGGTATGATGTCAAGAATACTTAAAATAAGCATTTTGGAAACAAAATAAATTATAAATCGAGTGAATTTTTGAAACATAAATGTTTTTTTGTTTTTTTTTCTCCGAAATGTATTATCTCTGTCCCGATGAAATGGAAATGCAAAGGTTTAAAACTCGACGTGCTGGAGTGTTTTGTAGCTGAAGTGAGAGGCTGAGCTGATGAATGAGTCTGCTTGTGTGAGCTGTGACTGCGGCACAGTAACTTCATGCATCCTAATCAAGAGCTTCATTCATTTATTCCAGTCCGTCGGTTGTGCTTTTCCTCGAAGAAAAGTGCTCTCCCGCATGATCAAATCATTGAATTTATAGAGTTAAAGATGGTCAGACAATATGCACATGTAAGCTATTTATTATTAAATTAAAAAGAAAAAAGCGAATGAAGAAAATATTATAACCTTAATATTAATGAAAATTTGAAATAGATATAGGCTACTTAAGCAAACGTTTGTAAAGAGAAAAAGTAGTAGCCTACTATAGCTATTAATTATATTTGCATTTCAGTAATTGTAACAAGAATAGTAGTAAGAATAATATTTTTTCTTTTAATTGCTTTTTTACATTTTGAATGAACATGAGTAGGCTATTTGTCGGTCTGTGTGAAGAAGGTAAAAAAACGTGCGAAATTCACAAACGAATACAACAGCAAATGTGTACGTTTACACAGTTTTAATGAAAAAATATTCTGATGACCAAGTTTATAATTTAATGCAGACGTTTTGCACATCTTTTAAAAGCACGCATGCTTGCAGCGAAACAACACAAAGTCTGGAAAAGGGCATGCTTTATATCTGAACAAAAAGTACAAATGTACGGCATTTAATACACATGGTCACCACGGCTTTAAATAAAACGCTCACAAAACATTTCCTGCAAAATATAATGTAAAACATCTAACTAAAAAGTGCATTGGACACAATTCAATATCACTTATTTGCAATTATTCACATATTTACTTGAAGACCCTATCCTTTAAAACTAGTTTAACTTTTTCAAGTTTGCCATTGTAGCATACTGTACTTGTCTGTGTGTGTGTGTGTGTTTTAAATCAAGTATAGTATTTGGTTTGCAGGCTGAGACAAGTTTAGTCTTCTAGGACGTTAGTAGCATAACTACTAACAACATAAAAATAGTGAGCATTCCAGATGAAGCACATTTTCAGCCTGTTTTCAGCACAGTTAATTAGCTAACGAATATTATAGGCGATATCCTGTAAAACGACGAGCACTTGCCGTGTGCGATTGAAACACGAAGCAGATCGCAGTGCTTGGAATTTGTCAGCAGTCAACCCACTCGAATAAACACATATATTCTGGATATTTCAAATGTAAAAACTCTCAATTTTACAATATGGTATCCGTGTCGATCCGTGCGATTGGACTCATCGAAGGCAACACTTAAAATCTGAACAACATACACATAAATTAACATCACTGCAACATAGATAGCTCTTGCCTTGATTGTATAGCCAGTGTTTTGTTTTTGTTTTCTTCAAGGTCTATAATTAAAAATTCAACTTTGGAGTACACCCGGAGGCCCAGTTCGCAGGTGTCAGTGCACCGCGACCGACTGCAGCGACGCGGGGCCCGTCAGGGTCGCGCTCGGGGTGGCGGGGCTGCTTTGGCTAGTCGCTGTCTGCGGGGAAGTCGGGCTCAGCGACTGGGGAGAGTTCGACAGGAAAGCGGGGATGTGGTGAGGCAATGCCGCCGGGGTGGGCTTAATCGGGACGGGGATCGCCGGTAAGGTCTGTCCGCCGTGGCAAAGCGACTTGATGGGCACGCCGTAGGCACTGTAATCGCTGCTGGTCATGGAGATGGGCGCCACGCTGTCCATCACGCTAGTGCTGTACATATGGGGCCAGGCGGTGGTCAGCTGGTTGTGGAGGGGATACCCGGTGGAGAACGCCAGCCCTCCAGGCACTTTATACTCTCGGGCGATGATGTTCTCGATGGCGAACGGGTGTTTGAACGTGGACGGCTGGGATACACCCAGGTTGTAGCTGGACATCTGGGGGAGGTGGGTGCCCAGGGCGCTGAGCCGGAGCTTGGCTTGCTGCTGGAGGTAGTGGGCAGCGTCCGAGGGCTTGCTGGGCGCCAGGTGCTCTGATGTCATCACCTTGAAGCGTTTGCGGCGTCGCAGGAAACTTCCGTTCTCGAACATGTCCCCACAGCTGGGATGGAGAGCCCAGAAGCTGCCCTTTCCGGGCTGATCCGGGCGCCGGGGGATCTTGATGAAGCAGTCGTTGAACGACAGGTTGTGGCGAAGGGAGTTCTGCCAGCGCTGGGTGTTTTCCCGATAGTAAGGAAAGCGGTCCATGATAAACTTGTAGATCTCGCTAAGTGGAAGCATCTTCTCCGGGCAGCTCTGGATGGCCATAGCGGTGAGGGAAATGTAGGAGTACGGTGGTTTCTGATCGCTGTATGTGTTTCTCCCGGGTCTAGGCATCCTGTCGAAATACTGCGTTGGAATTCACCTGGAAGTCTGTCCTCGATTAGTATTTGATCGTTTTCTCTCTCTTTCTCTCCAAAGAGCGCCGAGAGTCGTCCTGTAAGTTCACTTTCTGCTATGAACTCACAAAAGAAGAAGTAGTAGGGTTTCCTTCTTCCCAGGCCAGCTTGAATAGACCAGATCCCCCCTCTCTTTCTCTCTCTCTCTCTTTCCGTCTTTCTTGATAAGACTAGAGCTAAGTGGCTACCTCCATGTCCTTCCTCTAACCATCTGATAGTTTTATGTGGCGACATGGGCAGAAAAAGACCCCTGTAGAGGCGCTTCATTAATGTGCCACTTCTTTGCTATCACATGACAATCGCCTTGGGAGGAGGGGGGCTGGGAGAAAGGCATAATCTGGTTTCATTTACACCTATTTACATGGACACCTTGGGCCAATAGAAATCATTTCCATTTGAAGACAGTGCAAAGGGGTGAAAAGGCTCGGCAACCGGAATTGAACTGCGATGGCACCCGGTTACAGTGTGTGAAGGTATGTGTGTGAACCTTTCTGTGCGCTTCGTAGGGTGCTTGGTCTACAATTCACACGTACAAATGGATCAACTGAGCAATGGGATGTTTGACATGGAAATTGCATGCAGTTTGCATTGTATCGTCACAGTTACTTTTCGCTTGTCTTGCTGTCATGACACAGTTCGTATGACTTTTGCCGGCTTTGTTATGCCTCCTTAGAGTGAAAATGTCAATTGCATCCCATCGTAAACATGCGGAGGGCAAATTAAACCGTGTAGCGACATATTTCCCCGTGTATTTCCACATGACTAACCTGAGCGCCTCGTTATTATAATGAGCAAAGGGAGTCCTACATATGTCTTTTAGCCCATGAGCATATGTTTATTAGCAACTAGGAAATGAGCTAATGTGTCACGAATGGTCTTTTACTACAGTCAGGAGATATAGCTATATTTTATTAAATCAAGATAACACTTTAAGGTGAATGTGCACACATTATATCTCACTATTATCATACTCTAAAAATGCACACTCAAAATAATAAGTAGCTGTCTTATTTTATTATTATTATTATTATCATTATTTTAAGTTTCAACCTACACAGATTATTTCATTGCACGCCTTCAACCACTTTTAATTAGAAATTAAATTAATTATTTTGACAAATGTAATAGATGGAAACAATGGATGGAAAATGTTACGGCATAATGATGAAAACACATTTACCGTGCGATTAATAACAATGGCAATGCGTGCTTACAAGCAGCTACTAAATAATTACACGCAGTTCATTAGTATTACACGGTTCCTAATTATGCAAATACACATTAACACTGTAAAGTGTGCACAAATCATAAAAGCTTGTGTTTTCTAATGATTAATATTCGCTTGATTTTAAAGATGTGGCCGGATCTCATTATTGCGGGTTTAAATGCGCGGGCACATCCTACAATATTAACAGCTATAGGCTACTTGAGAAACCTCTTCACAAAGCCGACGACAAGATAAATCTAAAAAGACATGACCTATGAACACATTAAAGCTTCCAACATATGTAAATATAGAATAATTCACAATAACAGTCGATACAATGCAAATTGATTCTAATTTCGAATGAAAGTGTGAGGTGACCTGGAGGGTGTATTAGAAAATGTGCAGACACTTAAAAACAAACAAACAAACAAAAAAACTTCTTGAAATGAAACTTCATGATGTCAGGCGGGCTTTTGTGCCCCTGTAAAGCAAACTAAAAAAAGTACTTTAGATATGCAAATAAAGCCTTTATAGTGGCGTTGTGAAAACTGTATAAAATATCCATAAGTCAATTATATGAATGTGAAAAACGAATGGGAGCCTATTTTGAGCAATGGCCATTCAAGATTTTTTTTTTCTTTTTTTCCAGGGCTCACCAAGGGCCACCTTTCCGCTTGGCGAGTTTACAATGCGATTGACCACACACGAGCTCGCGGATTTGCTCATAATTTATGCAAATTTTCCACCATAAATCCACCAACGAGACCCATGCCTGCTCTGAGAGATTGCGAATAGAATCGTTGCAATAACGCATTGTTTATTTTGATGCCTGTTTGGAAGATGCATGAGGAAAAGGTCTGTATCTAAACTTTGGGAAGAGAGAGAGAGAGAGAGAGAGAGAGAGAGAGAGAGACTTTTATCAGGCAGCTAATATTTACAAAACAGGAGGAAAGTACCAAGCAAAGCCATATAGTTTCCTTGGTTGCCACACAATCACCGTCTCAGAAACACTTTCTTTCCAAGCTAGGAAGTCATGCAGCTTCTCTCTGAGCCATGAAGAACTTCTTTTAACTTGTCATTCCTCTGTTTGTGTATTGACAGAAAAGGGCCAATGGATTTCACTTTTCCATGCTTCTTTCACTTGAAGTTTTCCAGAGTTCTTCCGAGGGAAGCAGCGTCGATGTGAAAAAGCAAGTATTCTTCAATGAATCTGTCCCTGAATTCTGACAGTGCGACACGAAGGATCCGACACCTTCAGTGAGAGAGAGGGAGAGATGGTGTTTGCGTGTGTCTAGCGCTCAAAAAAAAAAAAAAAAAACATTTATTTCTCTGCCCAAATGTTTACCCAGACAATAAACAATAGAAAAACAACTACGTGACTTGTCCTAGTGTTCGAGGAAAGAAAGGATGCACTTGAAAATAACTAATGCAGGGAAAAAATAGCGTTTTAAAATACATCTGAATAAAATAAATGCACAACGTTTGTAGCTGAGGCGAGATTGTCTCAAACTTTTAATATAAATTGTAATAGTTTAGAAATCTACAACATACTACTGATAAAAATAGGTCCACTGTTGTTAAAACCGAGAACACCAACTGAAAAAAAAACATTTATTGTTATTTTTTTTTCGTGGTGATATAATTAACTATTAACATATATATATATATATATATAGCCTATATATATATATATATATATATATATATATATATATATATATATATATATATATATATATATATATATATATATATATATATATAAATATTTAAATTAAACATCATAAAATTGAACTAACATTAAAGTATACATTTCGAAAATAAACACTTCCATTCTAACTGGCACAAATACAAAAAACAATCAGTGTGTGATAGTCAATTTCCTATGCATTTCTCAGATTGTCCATCTTTGCTCTGGTGGCAAAGCGTTCCCGAATCTTTTATTTACACGTGTACCCTGTAAAATATATTTGCAATATTGTGCAAATGAGCCCAGTCGCCCGCGCGCTCCTTCGCTGATCATACAGACGCGCAGGCAAATGTTTTCACAGTTAATCGCGCGCACAAAGGCACAGTATCAACCTGTGATGAGGGACCACCCAACGCATTGCACCTTCTCCGTTTCTTTCGGGATAAAGTTTCCGGCAGCTGTCATGGGAATCAGCTTTGTCCTTAACTTAACGGTTAACCAATGTGACGAGGACGAGCCGTGCGTATTTATCCACTGGAGATTTGCTGCTTTTTCTTCCCGCGGGTCCCGCGCGCTATAATGCGCTCAAATGGCGCACTGCAAATGCCACGACTCTTGAATGGCTCGAGTCCCTGCAGCAGTAGATCAACTGTATAATGTGCGAGTGAGTTTGGTCATTTGTACAAGCTGAACAAAGGTTGGTCTAAGCCAAATTGCATTGCACTTGTGAACCGGGGGCTCTAGTCTTAAGTTTCTTTTACGGCTGGGGGGACCGAGAACAGTTTTGTGTGCATCTGAAAAAGGCAGAAAAACAAAGGCACTTTCTGAAGCATCTTAAAGTAGAGTAGTGAGGCGTGACATTCCCAGGGCGATGGGACACAAAAGCTGAGGTCACGCGGATGAAAAGGAGAATCAAACAGCCACTTTCACACGTCTGCCCTCCGCCACACAATAGGAAACAAATGTTGTTAAAAGAGGATCGATGCCATTCATTGTAAGGCAGCGAATGATAGCAAAACAATATTGTCAAACTGAATCAACTTTGGGATATGCTGCCACCCAGGAAAAAAAAGGAGGGACGGGGAGAAACTTTGGTCCTGCTTTTTACATCCATGCAAGGAGCCGTCAACAGAGGTGAAACTGCAGAAACATATTCACCATGTCAAGAAAAAAAAAAACCTTACGATGCTTATGGAGTATTTTTATGACTCTAAAAATGTTAAGTTGCGTAACTAACCCCCCATCCCCCGAAACAAAGAAACAAAAACAGACAAACAACAACATATTAACATATTACAATATTTTAAATACAAAAATCATGAATTACTGAGTCATTGATTTCAGCAAATGTACTCCATATGATCTGATAAAAATTATGTGCCTTGCCATAAAATAGGCAAAAAATTCTAAATGTAAAAATACAAATATTAATACTTAATACATTAAAAATTTTATACATTTTTAAAATAGTATTATAAATTAACTGCTTTCCTTTTTCTACAAGGAATAACACATTCTACCAATTAATTCTACCATTACAAATTGAAAACGTGTATCACAAGTATATTCGAGTCATTTTTACATGACTGACGTAATAGACATACAAATGCTTGAATATATAGTCAGATATATTCATGTCAACCATCCAAAAATACAGCTGTTATATAATAAATATTACTGGCTTATAACTATTATTATTATTATTATTATTATTGTTATTATTATTATTGCTGCTGCTGCTGCTAGTCGTTAGAGCATGTCATGCTGTCAATCAGAACCCAGCTGAGCTCTCCGTCAACTCCATATGCATTTCATCGCATTATTAGCTTCATCTTTCTGCAGGGCAATGTAGATTTACCAAAGAACTAATGAATAAACAAATAACAATGGCTGGCGGTATAATTGACATTGTTAATTCAAACATTTGTATACACGTCATCAAAATGACTATTTCGAGACATTAACAACAGTGCATCAAAACTTAGGCCTGTTTAAAAAAAAAAAAAGATTTTTATGAAAAACACACTCTGAAGCAATCAAGTTTGTTTTATTCAAAATGCATTTGCAATTTTTTTTTTATTTTTTATTTTTTTTTTGTGCATTAAACCCGATCAGGTGCTCAGAACTAACAGTTCTCTCAGAACTCACAGAAGTTCACATTTGCAGGTAACCTGCCGGACCTTTACATCTGATTGATCCTGCCTTTTCGAGTCCGACCAGCATTGTTTTAATGAAGTCTGCGGTAATTTGCTTCCCCTGAGATGTTTTATGTTGCAATTAAGAGCGTATTTGCGATGTGGCGTATGAATATTCAAGAGAATGTCAATTAATTAGCAGACAGAGGGCTCTCATTACGATGCTCAAAAGCCTTTAGTGGCGGGCGAAACTACAGGGGAGGGGCTCGTGCGCCAATCCAGTTAAACACTATTATCTCACACTGCCCTCATTTGCTTGATGGACTTTGTCTTAATTATGGGCTTATGGTTTGTTAGCTGTATCATCACTTAACTTAAAGGAGCCACGGTGCAATAACACGCACACTAGCGAACAGACTGAGCTCAGCGTCTGTGGCTTAGATAGCCCATATAAATGATTAATAGAGCCTATTTTAAATGCTTAACGTTCATATTACATATGTGTAATTATTGTTTACACGCTTCTAATTATGCATTGTTGTTTTAGCATAATATATCAGTTAATTTCTTGAAATAGCATGCACTGCAATTAAATCAATAAACATATTTCAAAATGTACCGATTTTTGTGGTATTTCAATTCACCATACAAACACATGGGACAGTATTGTCGATGCTGTTGTTCTTTGCAGGATTTCCCCCGTTTCCCCAAAAGGTTACATCGATAAATACAAAGGTTAGCCGCGAAGCCGATTCCCATATTAGTATGCATGTAAAATTAATTCGCTGCTTCTCGGTGACATCAAGAAGAAGTACCTGGGAGAACGACGCCTTCAGGGCATGCAGAACATATGCTGGGATTACAGTTAATGGACTAATTACATAAATTAGGCATTCATTATACAACACATCAGGTGTGGAGGATGTCTCAATCGAGTGTAGTTGGGGACGTTGAGGGAATCAAAAGGGGTTTTACTAAAAGGCCGGTCAAGACTCTTTGTCCAGATAATTTTTCCCCCTTTCAAAAACAAAATGGAAACACGCAAACAAAAGACGACTGATTATAACTGAGTATTTTTATACATCCCCAGGATAGATAGATAGATAGATAGATAGATAGATAGATAGATAGATAGATAGATAGATAGATAGATAGATAGATAGATATTAGTAGTTCTTCATTCGGCCGTCAGATGGGAGCAAGAATACAACTGAGACTGTTGAGTTCACTGAGAACTTCAGTTCTTATCCCAAAACATTGCTATGAATTCTTTTTTCTTTCGTTTTAAATTAATCGAAATAAAATATATTGGGTTAATCAGTTTTATGATTCCTGTTATTTTTCAGCTTAAATTTAAAACAGCAAGATTAGACAGTACTATACTGAAGAGTGTATGACTAACATTTTCACACTAGCATATTCATACTCATATTTACTGTATACAGCAGGAGGTTTTTCAGCACCACGGAGAGCTCCTGCATTTTCCACAGTGCCCTCCCTCAGTCTACCATTGCTGCATACTGCTCAGAATGGCACAGATCAATACAATATAATACATCATCATGTCTGGAGGGATGAATTACAATGTGGGAAAAAGAATGATAGGAAGACAGGAGTTTTATAGCTAAAGATCAAGCCTTTACCACATCCACCTGTGTCTTATGGACATCTGGTACACAACTGTGACACAGCTGGCTACCGCTGCTAAATGAATGACACCTGTCTATCTCCCCGTGTGTATTTGCGGGCACAGGCTTGTGTGTGAGGGGGAACATGTGCATGTGGAGGGTCTCAGCGCTCCCCAGTTCGTTGCGTCCATATGGAGAAGAACAGCAGGAGTGATGAGCGCTCTACCTGGGGCCCATGTTTGCACTACTGAGTGTGACCAGGAATGTGTGTGTGTGTGTGCCTGTGTGTGTAATAAACCACTGCATAATTCATGACTGCCACAGGGAAGCTGTGTTATTGGATGCTGTACCTTCCAAACTGATCGGTTACTCAACTGAAGCCACTTCTGCTCAGCTTGTTAAATAACGGAGGATGGCAAAGACATCTAGGGAAGAAACTGTTTTAAGAATTTGTTACTATAAAAGTAATTAACAGACTGGCTAACCATATATGTGGATTGCTCAAAACTTACTGTGGGGGTTTATAAAAATGTATCTTTTAGTTTAAGTACCAAATTAATGTTCTAATTTGCATATTTGCAATGTCATTGATTCGAAGAACACAGCACGTGACCTGTTTACGTAATGGCTCTAGTGTTGTGCATCCTTGTATCATATAACCCTGATAAATAAATCTGCATTTATGTCTACAAGACGTATTTTTTTGAGTGTTTGCTCATCTTGCAATACATTTCCTATCAAATGTAAAATAGACGTTTAAAACATGTCTTTAAGATGTTTATGATTTGATTTGAGCAAACACAAAAAAATATGTCAAATAGACATGGGAAGTTGGGATTTATGTTCACTTAATATTGATTGATGGATCCACAGCAAATCATCAGCCTGTGAGTAAATCCCGGAAGAGAGAGAGACATACAGTGGTTGACGCCACAGCATTCTCACCAGATTGCATAATTAATGGAAATAAATATAAATTAAGATTCTTTCTGAAGGAATTTAAATGTAAACGTGTGAAAACATCATTATTTCTCCAAGTGTGCACCTGATGACTGCTGTTTAGTAAAACCATGTGATCACAAGTAAATGAGTGAAAACGTGATTGAATAGGCCTATGCACAGATATGTGTCTCGTTGTTTTAATTAGACATATTAATAATTACAGATTGATTTGGCATGATCATGCACTACTGACAGAAATTAAGAAATTGCTGTCATTGTAACCAAGACAATTAGAAGGAGTGGTAAATTTTGGAAGCTATCTAATCAATGTAAAGATACAGTTTCACAATATCAAATAAGAATAATTATTCTATAATCGTTCTCATGGTAATTTATATATATATATTTTTTTTCATGGGTTAGGGTTAGGTTAGGCACCACGTATTGCACCCTGTATTTATTTTTATTTATTGAGATATGAAAAAATAGACCTGAATGAAAAAGATGACAGGATATAAAAGAGAACAAGGTGAGTCTTGTAATTAGGAATACTACACTAGGTAAGTTTGAGCATGCAAATAATATAGTCATTTAGATAAATATGAGAATAGAAGTGCCTTACTCAGTTACACACAATATGCAAACATGTCACGAGTCAATATGTCTGGTCAAATGAGATGAACTGTAACACTCACAACTGGCCCGAGGGTCCCATGAGTGCACTTAACCTTTGACCCTCCAGACCTTTTCAGTCACTTTGCTAGTCTTCTCAAGCACATTTTATCACATGAAACATGATCAGATCCTTGTTGTTCTACCATCATTCTCTTTTAAATGTGTTCCTTATAACGTAGCATTAAAAACAGCCATGATCACACATATTTATTACACATACACATAAATCTACAGTGTACTCTTTTAAATAAGTAACGCAAGTTTAAACCCAGTTGACTTTTGAATAAAAAGTGATTTTGGTGAATCACCCATACAGACAGTTCCTGCAATAGAGTCGTTCAGTTAATTTGAATATTTGCTCATCCCCCCCCCCCCCCCATACTAATTCATGAGTTCCTGCACCTATTCAATTGAGCCCCTGCAAAAATAAATTTGAATCCATGGACCAACTCATTTGAGTCCCTGCACAAAGTTAATTTGAATCACGTCATGATTCATTTGTTTCCCTAATTTGATTAATTTGATTCCTTGCAAAGATTCATTTAAGTCCCTGCACAGATTAAATTTGAATCCCGGCACCAATTCACTTGATTCCTTTCATTGATTAATTTGAGTCGTTGCACAAATTAATTTTGAATCCTTGTACCGATTCATTTGATTCATTACATCAATTTATTGGAGACCCTAGACACAACACACCTCACACATAAGTCACTTATAAATCAAGCAGCTGTCTGCTTTTGCGAATTCACCTGACCAGCTTGAATCTGAGCGGGGAACTTTTTCGCCCTCATGCGACACTCCTTATCCGGAGGTTTCCGACTGAAATAAATGGATTTTGTTCGCAATATTTTGCCAAGCAAGAGTAAATCTAACCAAAACAATTAATAATAAAATCTATCAATCAGAGCATGTTTCAAACAACAAAACAATGTCTCAACAATCAACTGACAACATACACACAATATCCCCAAAACCCTCAATTTACAAGTTAAGGTTAACGACATACGGCCATGACCCTCCCTCATCAGTAAACCATCCAATCTCACACGCCTCCTCAATATCACTACCTATCTTTCGTGGCACTCTGGTAAACAGCATACCATCATCAGCTGAGCTCTGCTTTTAATATGACCAGGAGAGGCTGGGCGGCTCCGTGAGGCCCACATACTCGTAGAGACCTTGTTAATGAGCGAGAGGCACTTAGCCAACTGGGACCAGACGAGGGGGCATACCATCTATCTTTCATCTCACGCGTCGGGGGATGTCTCAGTCTCCCAGGACACCACTAAAACCGCTAAGGATCACAGCCACATGCCACGCACCCCTGTTTAAATTAGTGTTTACCGCACTGATAAACAACAACACCTTGTTTTATGTAAGGACAATGTGAAGTGTATCCTTAGGGCAGGTAATGGGATAATGAGGAGCGGATAAATAATTCAGACTCAAAAAAGTGCTTTACAAGAAACAAACGGAGTCCAGTCTTTCGCAGGGGATGGGAGTGAATGGATCGTAGATGATCGGTGTGACATTAGCTATGCTTACATACATCCAGGTAATCTGTGTAGAATCGGCTCTGCTGGACTGAAACACCTTCATTAAACATTTCATTCATTCACTCTGACTGAACTCGACCTCAATTAAGTTTTGACTGAATTGGAAAAGAACGTGTAGATTTGAAATAATCCAATCAAAAGGAAAATGTTAAGCATATAAACACTTAAATTCAACTCTTTTCTCAATTGAATTCAAAAATATTTTGTGCAAAGTGTCGGGACATGCATGTTTACATACGTTTTATGTCTTACGAATGTGCATATGTTTATTTGGTCACACTTTATTTTAGGGTCCAAATCTCACTATTTACTAACCGTTAACTATGACTTTTGCCTCAATTAACTCCTTGTTTGCTGCTTATTAATAGTTTATAAGGTAGTTGTTAAGTTTAGGGTATTGGGTAGGATAAGGGATGTCATGCGTTATATGTACTTTATAAGCACTAATAAACAGCCAATTTGTTAATAATAGACATGCTAATAAGCATATAGTTATTGGTGTGAATTGGACCCTATACTAAAGTGTTACCGACATAACTAAAATATATATTTTTTATGTAATTTGTTTTATTTCACACAAAGTTTACTTTATTTACTTTATTTTAGTTAATTATAATAAGCCTTGTCAGAAGAACTTTTTAGCCAATATTAAGTAAATTTAGTAGTCTCCTCTGCTGACTAGGTTGCAAAATGTGAGAAGACAAATAAAAAAATGAATAAATAAAATGTTAACTAAAATGAAAGTAAAAACAGAAAATGCTAATAAAATGTATTTCAATTATTAATGAACACTGTAATCGCAAATAGGTAAAACAACTCTTCTGGAATATTTAATTTACCCTGAAGTGCTAAAATAAAAAAATAAAAAAGACATATAACAAACTATATAGACATATAAAAAAAGCGAAAATTAATAAAAACTCAAAAAATTAAATAAAATGAAAAACAGAAAATATAAATAGAACCATCTAATTCAAAATGTTAACAAAAAACTATAATGATACACTGTTTCTGTATCTACCTCCGAGATAAAATGTTTGCGGTGGCTTTGGTGACATTACTGCGCTGCTTTCTCTGGTTCTGAACACAGTGACTGAGCATTGAACTTTTGATCAGAACACGTGTAATTCACACAAATATGTGAATTGGATTCCGAAGTTTAGGATTCATATAAAGAACGTTCAGAATCTGAAAATATTGTGCTTGTACATACACACCTTCCGAGGCTAAATGTCCTTACCACAGCAGTTTTCTCTTTCATGAGCGTGATGCTAATGAGGTTAGCCACTTAACACACAATAGGCTTTATATTTAAGATGCGGCGCGCCTCCCCTCGCTAACTCATGTAAGACCACCCTCTGCTGTCCCTGCCCGCCCCGTGTCTTTGTTTATGGCTCAGTATTATTTTAAGCAGTTAGGGCCTGTCACAGACATCCAAATACTTTAATTGGGCCTGATTTACGCTGGCCCGAATTAACAGCATCTCTGTTGTCGAGCACAAACAAGGGCCCCCGGTAAATCATGGCTCTGTTAATAGGGCCAGGCAAACAGTCAACTGAGCATGCCGGATCTATCCCATGC